>NC_140657.1:21712026-21948150 GCF_978046115.1 Saccoglossus kowalevskii
TACATGCGTCTCTGTGTGTTGTTGTTGACTTGTATCTCAGATTCTTTTCAAACTTCACACATAGCTAGTACCTTATCTGTGACCTATCCATGTACAATGATTTCATGGTTGGATCAAAGATGGCCGACTGGCGACCATTTTGTTTGTGAAAATGCATGTTTGGAACCAGCTTTTGGGCATGTACGTGTTATCTGATTGTTTTTAAACTTGGAAGAAAGGATAATCATTATGGGAATAAGTCACTTTGAATTTATAAATCTGACCTAAGATGGCTGATGTTTTCATGTTATGCCAGACATGCATCTCCCACATGGTAGTTTACTACCATTCAAAAAAAAAGATTGTTTCCACCTAATTCACTGGAAAAGTTATGTCACTCATTCAAATTCTGAAATAAAAAAGATAGCATACTATTTTCACCTTAAAAATACATGGACAATTGATGAAAAACACCTTTTTATAGCAATTTAACACTTACGTGGGATCCTATGGCGGGAATATTCCACTATATTTCAACAACTTTTTAAATGACGTGCTGAAATAAAGATATGTAGTAGTGAGTGGGCTAATGATGGTTGTCCACATATATTTGAACATAAAATGCATTTGTATTTTTATTTAATAATGCTTTTACATTGATTCCTATGAAAGATGTTTTAAAACAAATTTTACTTCGTAATTACTACATACATTATTCCCTTTTGTGTATTTATGCAATTATATAAAGTGATAATTTTTTTTATCTATTTTAAAGGTGAATGGTAGCATACTACCTTAATTTCCGTACATGAATAGTACATCATAGCATATATGTGCACCTGATTGAAAATGACCGACTTGCGGTCATTCTGTTTTTTTGTAAAATTGCACTGAAAATCAATCATTTAGACGTGTCTATTGATATTTTTGACTTCTTCTTCAAAACCGTTATTCGGAATGTTTCAAATTTGATATACATGCACTTTGGGTGTTTTTGTTATATTTGTTTATTTTTTATCAAAATCCAAATCTGTTAAGCTGATAGATTTCATTATACAGCGGAGCTATATCAGCCGATAGGCTGCTAGTTGGTAATACTGTATTGTTTCAGCAAAGAAAATCTAAGTAAGGCATGTTAACCAACGGGGACTGTAACAGAAACAACCTATGCATGGTAAATACATTTCCAAAGTTTTATTTTATTATATTACATGCTCTCTCTATATATACTGTTACATATAATCACGCAAGGAGAATTAACCAATACAATATCAATTCGGCCTAGGTCTGCAAAGTTTCCTTACTATGTTATTCATTATGTAAGATTCTTTGAATGTTGTGCTAGGGGTTGCGATGATTTCTCAGTATTGTTCAAATTTCCACAATGTTTCATAATTGACATCTACCCAAAATTATAAAAATAGTTTGATGTGATACTGTACACAACTATAGTTCTCAACCAATACATATTCCTCTTTCCATGTGTTAACTAAGTGCACAGTATATCAGTCTCATTTCATTGTATTTAAATTAAGTTCACAGTGTAACTAAATAAATCATGAATCAATGTTTCTATTTGCATCTTTAATATCGTAATTTCCCAAACTGTTTTGGAGGTATCAAAGAGCAAGTAATGATTAATAAATAAGTGGTAACAAACAAACAAACATAAATAATAAAGGACAATGAACTGTCACAGTTCTCTCATCCATATATCAAGATCAAATATATCATCTGAATATAATTCAAATCCTGGTTCATGCTTAGACATTTGTGTAGTGACTGTATGCTGGGATGTAACTATTACGGTATTGCCTGTTTATAAGTTGGATGAGAGAAACATTCAAAAACTGGCTCAACTAGACTGCCAAAAAGATTAGTAAAATACAATAACACAATTTACCAGTATAGTTCTGCGGTAGTATGTTCAAGAATGAAAGAGTTGTGGTATGTACTGTTTATCTCTAGCCTTAACATTTCATCACAGAACTCCATAAATGAAGATATTATTGTAAAAAGTTCCTCAAAAATGCACTCGTATGATGTACAGTTTTGCATAGATAAGTCTTTTTTAAATGTTCAGTAAGACTGAATTTTGTAAGTGATACATGGGTGATTTATGCGAATTAAAATACAAAATAAATTATGAATTATACCACAGTTCCTACATCATAGAGGGACTATACTTAAACTGTCCAGGTGTTGTCTACAAGGCAAATGAATACTATATTCACTGGGGTACTACTAAGCAGACAGACCTCACCACAACTGTTTTAATTTTTTGCACACATTTGTAAGTCATGCCTTTCTATCACAAGTTGAAGCCTCTGATAATTATTAATATTTAAAGTAGCACAAATAGATACTTCAATGGATCAATGAACAGCAATAACAAAATAAACAGTCTTAAACTGGCTCAAAATAAAAATTGATAAATGCAAAATTGAGAACACAACATTAGGACCAGCCTACTCTAAGACTATTACATGTATCATAATCACTACTCCCACAGTATTACATGTATCATGATCACCACTCCATTGAATTACATGTATCACCATCTTATACTATAACATGTATCAGTCTTCACAGAAATATGATACATGTATACATAATGCTAGATTTATATTTGCCCAAAACCTGGTCCAGCTAATATGGCAAAGACCATCATTTTATTGAAACTCGCTGGTTCATCAAAATTAATGAGCAACAATATGGTATTATTACAGGTTGAAACTTTTAAATTTGACTGTCCCAGTTATGAAGGGCAAAACGTCATGTAGATTATTTGTCATCCTTTCATCATGTTCATCCTCCTGTATATAAACATCACCTGTAAAAAAGAAAACAATATTAGGTACAGGATACAGTCCAATTAGAAGGTTTTTTGGGGATGTCTAATCTTTTTATTGTAGGGCCTTTATGTCCAAGGAAAGCCTGGGTTGTATCTACAGTTTACTAAAACATCTATTTGTCAAATTGCAATGATATCTGGATTCATTGACGATTTGATCAGTAAATCATGAAAATGATTCACTCAATTATAACCACAGGGGCAGCGGACATTATATCACACCTCTGTACATGCATTGGTTTATTTGCTTTGTCAATTTATCTGATGAACAACTCTAGTTATCAGTTAAGCCTAATTGGGGTAAACACCATGTTTTTGATTATGTGAATTAAAAAACAACAGCTTAAATGTACAGAACATAATAATGCAATACTTGTAAAGAGGTGTGAGATAATGCATGATGTTCCCCGTGAATCATCCTAAAAATGCCTGTGTAATCCTTACCTGCTGGTCCGTTGCAGCCACAGAGACATTATTACTGACAGTAGCATCACCCATACTCTCTCCCGGATGTTCTTCTTCTCGACTTGTCGATTGTGCTCGCTCAGTTGAGTCAACGAATGGATTTGTAGCGCGGTCAACACCATTTTCGTCATGGGCCACACTCAATGCAGTAGCGACTGCCTGAGCAACAATCTCCGATATATTTTTTAAGAAGGATGCCATACTTTATAGTGATGATTGTGTACAACAATCCAAATTTGTCGCCACTGAATTACATGTATCATAATAACCACCCCATGCACTGTATTACTTGTATCATGATCACCATCCTATACTATAACATGTATCAGTCTTCACAGAAACATGATACATGTATACATAATGCTAGATTTATATTTGCCCAAAACTGACGAGACTCTGAACTACGTCCCGTTATTCTGCAATCTGCATTTTTCTAAATTTGTACTTGTTATTGTTTTGTAGCCACGATAATACAAACATGCACTGCTTCCCTTGTTTCTGTACTGAATAATCATATTAAAGAACTCAGAAGATGTGTACATATACTTTAGCCCATGTTAATGGCAATCTCAACACTTATTCATTTTCAAACTGCTAGTAATTATGTACAACATAATAATCCCTCAAAGCTGAGATTAGGTCTCTTTAATAGGTCATCCCTTTCTTTGTGGCGCTGCGCAGCATCCTTCTCCTTTTCTTTCATGAAAGGGATGACTTTGTCGGCACCACTCATTTTATCTAAATAATTTTAAAATTAAGATAAGTAGGTGATAAAATATTTAGAATATGGGTATTATGATGCACGATGTACTGCATCAGAAATCCGGTACGCAGTCAATTTTAAGATCATAGGATTAATGTATGCAACTAAATGCAACTTACTTGTTACTTTCATCTTTTTTTTGCTGGTGTCGCAATACTTTCCTCGTCTTCACTCTCACTTAACGTGACATTTGCAATTTCTGAAAAATTATAAAAACTATTAATCCTATAACATAATTTTAATTTGTGTGTATATTGAAAGCAATTTAAAATAGTATTCTCACCTTCGCCGCAATCCGCAGAATTCAGTGTTGTAATATTTGTGTTTATATCTTTTTCAAAAGCACTCACAAGGCTTTCTTCGATTAAAATTGGATTGTTTCCTGATTTACCATTGTGGGCTTTCTGTCGCTTATATTTTTCTGCAAGAGATCTTTTTTTAAGCGAAATTTTTCTGTTGTTATACGTTCCATCCCTGGAATCCCATGCAGTTTTGCAGCAATCTTTACCCAATTATCACCTTTTTGTCTGTAAAAAGGATAGGCGTCCAATATGGATTTTATTTTAGGCATGGTCCAACATTCTGTAAAAATACACGATTATGAAACAATTATTTAAAACTTATAATATAAAAAAATCAACTAATTTATCCTTTTTTATAAAATCAACATACCACTTTCATGTCTTTGTACGCCACTGGGACCAGCTACGGGCGTTTCTTCCACACAAATGACGCAGACACTTTGTCTGAAATTAATTACATCAAATACATATTTGTTATCTTCTGTGGACACATATTTGTTGTTATATATGCTTAGCTTTTATGATTGCGTTAATAAATATAAAAAAAATTGTATCGTATCTTACCACCAGATTTTATTCTGTTCAACATTGTTTCAATAATGGCTGTTATTTGTTTTCCTGACGGCACTGTTACACTAACATTAAATCAACTTTTTTATGTGTGTGTTAATTTTATTGTCAATATTGTACATTAACGTACATATTACAACGATAAATTTGAATATATTTGTTGTCCTTTATTTTTAAAACAGTCGTCATATAATATTTAAAAATTGACGTATCTTCTGTTTATATAAAAATAAATTCTACTTGATGAGCATAGCTAATGCGGAAAATTATTAGATTTAATTCCATCAAAAATCATAGCATAAATTAATGATTTAGAAAAAAATTTCAAATTCCCACTATTTGTTGCGATAAACCAACTACATCCTCATTTTCAAGAATTACAGTCGATTTTTTTTTTAAAGCGGAGTCCTTACTTGCGCATGCGTCATATGCCCTTAGCGTGTCATTTTTTACAAACAAGTGTCTACCCATGAGCCTTTATGTTTTTAGTGTGTGTTGTTATCGTCGCTTGGGACTCAATTCCAGTGCGTGCGCAGGTGACGACCCTCCCGCTTTAAGTTTGTGAGTAATTTAAGCATAGCAGTATATAAAAAAAATACAACACTCCAAATAAAAATCCCATTTCCCTAAAAAAATTTACTCACATTTGCCGCTGCTTCGCCATGTTTACATCGGTTGCCCCGGGACAACCCATATATGCCGGTTAGATGCGTGCGCATCCAACCCGCAACAATCGTGGATGACGCGGTGTACCTAGTTGCGCTAAGGGACATCAGTCAAGTCCACCCATTAGCTAGAATCATAGCCCTATGTTGCCGACCGAATTATTTACGTGATTGACTGTGGCCGTCCCATAGAACTATGGAGCCTTATGTAACTAAATACCAGTTAAAATCCACATGCCAAATTTGGTCGTCGCGAAAATCACATTTTAAGACCTTCGAAAGTACTCACTCTGTTTATTTACTTCCAAACAACGACCAGAACCTATTGTAAAATAATGAAGTTGGTCATGAAAAATTGACTTTATTTTCCGTACACCGAGTCGGAGAAAAATAACAAGACGAAATACGCCATTTTTGGATCCCAGAGTTCATAGCAAATAACGGGAGACCTATAATTGTGAACCACGTGACCGAAATCAGTAGATAAATTGCGTTTTATGCAGCTAGTTTCAATTTTTTTATTAATAAACAAAAACATTGCTTCCTTTGAAAGATGAGAATAACATTTCATAAAAGCAATAAATAATTTAAATAAACATGAGTGAATATAGAAAATGTGTATAAACTTAAGGGGTTCCCCATGTATGCTTTCTAAAACTTTGAGCCTATCACTGGAGCCAATCTGACAATGGATAAGCTAAACCTACCTTATAAATTAAAAGTTGAGCAAAAAGAAGTAATAAATACTTTATTGGAGGGGAATAATTGTGTGGCAGTCTTGTCAACTGGTTATGGGAAGAGTGAGTGCTTTATTCTTCAACCACTTATCTTTGATGAGAAAAATGCAGGAAACGTATTAGTCTTGTTATGACACCTCTGAAAAGCTTGATATTTAATCAGTGCAGTGCTTCTAATAAGGGAGGCATCTCTGCTGCATGCATTACAACATTATATTATATCAATAAAAAAAGATGGAGCAAAGTTTATTACAGAATACAAACCATAAAATTGGTGTTGAGCGATACCATACTGGGTTTAAGAGGTTCAGGCATCAAATTAAAAAGCAAAGACAAGTATTCAAATGTTCTTGATACACAAAGACGCATTAGTAGGTGTTAAAGTTGTATTGTCTTTTAAAAACATTTTATTGTCAAAATAAGCACTATGACAATTTTATTAAATCAAATCCAATGGGAATTTGTTTTAATTTTTTTTATATATCAGGTGGCTCTTAAAAATGTCAACACTTTTAGAATGTGAAGGACTTATTATTTGTAGCACGAACAAAGTCACCAGAACAAACACTTTCTAAATGATAATAAAATAAACATTATAGGTAACAACAATTATGCGAGAGTCCCATTTAATGCATGTCCATTCCATTTAATGGATTTCGTTTCACCTTGTCTAGCCAAGGTGACATCAAGGGATATGTTTTGACTACAGAAATAATATTAACATGTAGTTTCTATGATTTGGATCATTTGCATTCACACTTTCCAACCTGAAAATTGAACAGCATTTTTGGAAAATGGTTTTCAGTGAGGGTGCCTAATTGACAAGGAATGAATTAATGAAATAAATACCTGTGAGAATGGCATATTGCTTCAATTCAAAGATTAATCAAGAGGTTTAACTAGACTAGGTGAAAGTAAGGGATATTAATAATGTTAAGTATATAGTTCAGGATGTTAAAAGTATTATGTTTACTGATGACAAATACTTTCTTCTAGAAATTTCCATGAAACGACAATGTTCATGGTAATCGCCAGTTCATGTCTATACCGTGAAACATCCAGACTCAAAGAAAATCAGTGTTTTAGCATAGAATGGAAAAATGACATTTATTTCATTGACACTTTCAGAGGCCACATAAACAAATCACTAAAAATGAACATAACAATTTTTTTACTTTTTTTTCTAGTTTCTCTATCGAAAAAACGATGGGGGTTGTTTATGACCATGATGGAGAACATATTGATCATCTTTTGATATTTGGAACATGGTTGAAAAGCATCAACATCAAATTGTGTACAAAATATAATGCTACAAATAATATAAATAAAACAATAATTGTTGTATTTTTTTTTATCACAAGAGCTTTAACATTTGTAATTAGACAAGTAAGAATTCAACTCAAAAAAGTGAAAAATAATTAAAAAAAATAGATATAATTTTTAATTAGTTAGCTGCAGGTTTTGTGACAAATCAATACGCTATGTTTGTAAACAATTAAAATATTATGGCAATTGTTTTTTATTGTAATTTTATAGAGGAGTTATGTAACAACTACTCGAGAACCAAGAAGAACGATCGAGTGTTCTAAATTATTGATGTTGTGATAGGACCCTCTTGTGGCGACATCCCCGGATCCTGACTTTCGAAGCGAATGTATACGTAGTTTTCATTGTGCATATTAGATGCACGTTTATTTAGTTAGCAAGTTATTCTAGTCTGACCCCGGTTAAGTGATAAGTGCATAAGTGAATATTCGTATTTTTACATCACTTGATGCCAATCCCGATATAGACATCAGTCTGTCAAAATTCTCGTCCCTCAGACCAAGCAATGTTCATACGATGTCAACAAATAAATTCAATCAGTGTTTGTGTGAATATTGTACAAACCTTGAACTCAAGTTAGCGGCATTAAACAAATTCGCTGACAAAAAACAAAGACATGACTTAACTATCAAAAACAAACATGATGCAGAGCGTTTATCTCTTTGCCCTAAACCAGAAGGATCAATCCATCATTCTAGAACGTGTATCAACAGATGCTGCTTGCAGTGTGGTGTGAAATTGATTGAAGAAAAACTGAAACCACTCACAAAAAAACATGGTGATGAAAAGGTATCGTGGCAAGTATGGCGCAATTCTACAACGAAAATTATTGGAGGGAATGAAAAGAAAACTACAAGAAAAATTCTTTGTCAGAAATCCACAACACTCACAGAACTGATACACGAACTTCAAGTAGACACAAATACCCTAGCAAAGCATCTAATCATAGCAAAATGGCAGTACCAGCAGATGAACATTCTGTCCAAAAACATGCCATCGAACTGGGTGTTAATGGTAATGGACTTCAGCGAAAATTACTCTTGCTCAATGCAAGACGAAGTACAAACTGCTCATTGGTCATATACACAGATTACTGTCCATCCAATTGTTGCATACTACCGATGCCCTAAGTGTGATGAGTGTATACATGAGTCATTAGTGTTCCTTAGTGACGATCTGAAACATGACACTCATGCTGTCCATCATTTTGTGAAGCTCTCAAATGATTTCCTACAGATAGAACGTGGTCTAAAAATAGATCGAGAAATACATTTCAGTGATACCCCAGACCATTCGTCCCGGTGTTATCGCTATCGCCACACGAGACTCCAGCTTGTCTCCTATACAATTTGACTGCGCACATCCAGAAAGTAGATGTAGCTGTGATTGGTGGAATACTAATGAGTTGAGTGTCAATCAAACGCCCACGCTATCTTTAGTAAACAAAGTCACGTGACACGTGCCATTTTAGTTTTGATTAGTTCATCGGATCGGAGTGTCGGTGCTCGCCATCCATAAATCAAATCAAAATGATTTCTAAGGAAATTGTCGCTAAGTACATTTGAACTGCGGTCATCATTGCAAATTGAATGTGAGAAAGTTATGGAACGTCGTTTTGAACTTGAACGTGGTCGGGCAGGCGATTTCAAGGCAGCACGCTTAACCCTTTCGTTCACAGGTTGGGAGATATTAGAATGACTGACAATTTCACGCCACTGTTTGACATTATTGGCGGATTTTTCTGCGCTATCAATCTTTCTCTTACAAACTAGACATAGATGAGACGACAGAGTCGCTCCTTTCACAACGTCGCACTGGATCAAATTGGAAAGACGATTTCCATAAGTTATCCCTCCTGCTTTTCCTGGCTTGAATAAATTCACACACGACTTTAACTGTCCACAAACTCGAAGACTACACGAACACAGTCTACAATAGTCGTCCGCAACAATATGTATGTATTTCTTCGGTGTACTGATGCACGAATGCACCGTGACACGGTGTTTCTCGGGTGTCGCCATCGCTGAGAATGCCGCCGGCGCAATTTTTCACCCAACTCGCGATTCTGTTTTGCAACATTTTATCAATATTCCCTTTGACAAAATCGCCGACAAAAGCACCGCTTTGCTGATCTTTTGTTCTATAATTCTTAATGCAAACACCGACCCTAGTAGTAATTAGTAACGTCGCCTAGTACATATGAACGGTCGTCATTGCAAATCGAACATCCTTTTGAAATTTGGACGTCGGGCAGGCGATTTCAAGGCACCGCACTTAAATATTAGCAACATATTTTTCTGAGCGGTTGTTTATTCTCTTTCAAACGAGACATAAATGTGACGACATAGTCGATCCCTTATCCACCGCTAAGAATGCCGCAATGTTTCGTTCGTTTTGCAACATGCCACAAATCGTCGAAAAAAACACCACTTCGACGGAAGCTTGCGTAATAAGGGGGTTAAAACAAGAAAACAAATGCCATGTTTAATACATATCGACCTGTTTTACTTGCGAAAGATAACGGAACATGAACTCGTTTCGTGCGACTTCGGAACCCGAAGGAACACACCAACAACGTTGAATTTACCCGCTATCTTCCAAATATGGTATATTAATTTATTCAGTTGTTTATTTAGAGTGACGTCCGCGGTCGAATGCGATTGGCTATCGATGTCAGTGCAAAGGTCATATGAATATTAAAATTAAGTGGGCGGAAGGAAAATTGTATAGGAGACAAGCTGGAGTCTCGTGTGGCGATAGCGATAACACCGGGACGAATGGTCTGGGGTAATTTCAGTGATGGGGCAGCTTTTCAATACAAGTCAAAAACGCCATTTTCAGATGCAGCACATTCCATCAACGATGGAAAAACACTTCTTCGGATCTCGCCATGGGAAGGGGCCCAGTGATGGGGAAACTGGTGTTGTCAAAAGATCAGCATTTATTATCAGCAAGACGCTCATCTATCATTACTTGCGCCACAGAAATGTACGAGTATTGCAGTGCTAATCTTAAAAAGCCCCAAGATGATGAAGATGATGAATGTTGCCATTCGCGCCGAACCATATTTCTTGTTAAGGATGGTGATATCACTCACAACAGGCCAGACATGTAATGCAAGAACAATACCCCAAACCAGGCTTTTTCATGCTGTGAAAGGAGTTGATCCTGATGTTCTCCATACACGTATGTTAAGCTGCTTTTGTCAACAATGCATAAATGGAACGACTAGTGAATGTGAAAATTCATCGCATGTTGATCAGTGGGCCACTGTGTCGATAAAACATGATAAGTCAGTGAGAAGGGGAACCAGACGACCCAATAAGAGAAAACAACAGTCGAACAGTGATAGGAGAGTCCAGTCAGACAGTCGGAGGAGAAACTAGTCAGACAGTCGGAGGAGAAACCAGTCAGACAGTCAGAGGAGAAACCAGTAAGACAGGCGGAGGAGAAACCAGCCAGACAGTAATGGGAGAAACCAGTCAGACAGTAATGGGAGAAACCAGTTCTAATACGCTTTACATTAGAAGGTGAGTTGTTGTGCTTGAGTTGATAATGAACTACAATGTTTGTATTGATAAGGAAATCGAGGTCCCTATATTATGTGTTTGTCCTGTGTTTTTGTATGTTTTGCAACTTATAGATTTGCTTTGTACTTACCTTCTGAAATATTTTTTCTTTTGTATTTTAGTATTCCTGGTGATATTCATCCTGGTGACTTTGTCAGAGTTAGATTCCAGGGGAGAAAGGGCAGTGGTGTGTACAGTGTGTATATGGCAAAGGTTTGTATAAAAACACATTTCAAGACTTATTAAAGGTGCAATATGGATAAATGAGGTTTTTTGTGAAATGTTTAAATGATTATGTTTGGTATTCTATCTTTTGAGGAACAAAATGTGACTCTTAGTAAAATTGTTTTGGCATCAAACAGCAGTATTCATTCAAGAAAATATTGATACACACATCGTGGAATTCACCTTTCCGCAGTACCCCAATCTGTCCAATAGTGTGAAGGTAGTGCATCTCCGACAAGCTTGAAGTTGTCAGCCGCTAGTAAACACTGACAATTTGCATTTCTTACTTTAATAGAACCACCTGATGCAATATACTGTGAAAAGTATATCATTTAGCAAGTTAAAACACTGAATAGTATTTAGAGAGTGGATCAATGTCAAAAACATAAAGTTTATGTGATAACTGCTGTTTAAAACTTGGTAAAATAAAATTGTTCCTACCTATCTACAATAAATTTGTTGTTAACGTTACCAGAAATGCCCTATTTTATTTGGCATAATCGTTTAATTTCTTTAAGATGCATTGCCCTGTTAACAATACGGTATCTTAAATTGTCAATTTACTACAACTTGTTGTGACCTTTGTTATTGAAGTCGCTAAAAAAAATGTTGAATTTTTCTTATCATGAGCATTGTACCACCTGTGTTGAAGGAACAGATTGCTATTTCACTTGAAATAAATGCTGTTGATGCTGAAATATTAACACTTTTTTTTGCATCTTGTGTGAGGAGGGAAGGAGTTGCAAGGCATTAACCTACAAGAAAAAACCAAGTGTTACGGTGTATAACTTCTAAGCTAATAAAACAACTCAAAATGCCCCCCTCCAACTATCATGGTCCAAGCCTTATTTTGAAATACAACTAACTTTTAAAGTTGTTCTTACCATTTACTTTATTCTTGTCACCCAGCAAATATTTGTGCATACTAAATATTAAAGTATAATTATTCGGTACATGAAGTCTGCAATGCAAATTCTTGTCCATCGTGTTTCGTTACGTCCGTGACATTGATTTATACAAACATATGCTGCAGGAAGGAAGTGATCTTGTTCAACCATGATGACTTGCATTGTTCTTGTTGGAAGGGCCTATCATATCTGCTTCATTTCCAATTGCTACTGTTTAATATCTTGTGTTTTACATAAAGTACATACAGGTTTTACTTCAAAATGCATTTACTTTCTTTGCATTAAAAACTTTAGGATATTCAGTAATACTTGAAAATGTGTTGTCCATGTTACGTCCGTTACTTTCTGTTTCTTTGTTCATCGTACTTTAATATGAGGTGGTGGTCAAATTTTATCCGAACACTTTTAAAATTCTATGCCAAATCACCTAAACCTTCTATTTCATGTAAAAATGTTAACAGCGTCCGGATTACTTTCGGAAATTCCGTCGGTCTTCGGAAAGTTTTAATTTTCACAACTTTTGAATATTAATTCATACTTTTAGGTTAGTGAGGAGGTTATAATAATTTTTTATTTCACTTTAACTCTGTTTTTTTCACCCCTCAGACCCCTTTAAAAAGTCACTTCTGGCCATTGTAATGGCCACTATTTTTTTAATGGCCAGAATATCAACCAGAACTTTTTTAATGGTCAAAATATTGACCAGTAATTTCCAACTGGTAGTTATAATGAGCACTATTTTTACACTGGTCAGAATAATAGTTTTTTTTTATTTAATGATGGAGTGGGTGACAATCTATTTTTTTAATGGGTATTATAATGATCATTTAATTTTTCATTACATGAATAAAATGGTCATTTTTTTTTCATGTCACAGATATACCCAGTAATGGCACATTGGGATTGACAGCTCTCCTCTTTTTCCTCCCTCGCTTCAGTTTGCTTCAATTTTAAGCCAGTAAAATTGTAGGTAAACGTAAAATACAAGATTTTGAAAAATTTGAAATATGGAATTATATATCTTGAAATAATATGAAGTTTTGGGTTAATTTGTTTTTGAAATCACAACAGATCATGCACTTGATACTGTTGACTTAATAATATACATTGTATAGTGTAATGCAATAGGTTATTAAAGGGGCACCTTCCAGTTAAGATTAATTTTACAACAAATTTACTTTCTGGATTAAAATAACAATGGATAACAAAAGATAGATTAACATTGTAAACAACATAAACAATAGTGTCCCATGATTCTTTGGTGCAATCCATGGGATTGAGCGGTTCCCCTTTAAACATATAAGATGACCTGTTTTCAAAATACGGTCTAGACCCTTATCACGGGTGCTAACGAAGTTTGTGCAAACATGAGCCCAGGCTAATCACCCAAAATACCATTGTACTTGATGTCCATTCGAAAATTTGACTATTATATTCATAACTATTCTTATTCATAACTATACTAAACTTGACAATCATTACAAGCACATTCTGTGACATTATTCTTGAGATAAAAATGGACTGAATGAATGAGACTCTGCACTACTTCCTGTTCTTATAAAGGCAATGTTTATCATTTTAATACCTTGAACAAACAAGCAAGACATTCACTACTGAACATTCGAACAGTGTGCAACCCCCAAAATACTCAGCAACTGACTTTCCACCAAAAAAGTCACATAAACAGCTGGTTACTCCAAAAAGTCACAGGGAGTTACTCCAAAAAGTTACATAAACAGCGAGTTATTAATCCGAAAAAGAGCCTGTCTTTATGAGTGGGGTTAAGCTCAAACATAAACAAAATTCCCATTTTTATAATGACAAAAAACTAAAGTTCAGTCTTCAAATACACCCAAACTACAACATTTTACATTGAAATACTTAATCAGTAACTTTTCATAATGTGTGTTATAAACTGTAGAAGTTTATGTGGAAGACCGGGTCGATGGAAGGTGATTTTAAAGTGGCTTAGACACAATCAACTAAAAAATACCCATGATGCTCTGCTTCATTTTTATATTCTGCAATTATGAATGGTTTAATGCGATATGAAAAATATCTGAAAATATTCCACGACTACTGCATGTGTACAAAACGGTGTTGGGTGGTTCAGTAAGTTATATGGGGGGGGGGGTCTAGGATAGCGCTCCATGTGTGTAGCTAGCTGACTTAGCAGTGAATGGCATGTTTGTTTGTTCATGGTATTATAATGCTGGACAATAGTAATGTTCATGCTACATGAAGTACTGGCTAAGATTTAAGCTGATGTTTGCATTTTGACTAGACCATGCATTGGGAGGGCCAGTCCTTAGCACGGGCTAAGGGGTGCCATCAGTCGGTGACTTTGTTAAGCAGCTGTTTACGAACGCAACATTTCTGCTGCTGACATGTTTCGTTCAAATTTATGAAGCGACGTGCACTAAAAAGCGAGCAAAGACGGACCGATTTATTTGGATGCACAGAAACAGTATATAATGGCAATGCAGAGTTTTATTAGTGCATGTCGTAGACAGTGAACCAAATTGGAGTTGTTGTATGCTCTACTACAGCGACCCAATCAGTGTGGAAGCGTGTACGGAGTTATGACTGGTGGTATACTAGTAGACGACTTCTCCAGAAGTCAAAGATATGGTGTTTCGCATGCGTGCGCATGCCGTTTTGGGGTGTAATGTAAATTTGCACATGTGATGTTTTGCTTCTGAGTGTACCAATCACCGTCACAAAAATTCCATTCTATCAACTATCAGCAAACTCGTATCGCAAGCACCACAATGGTTTTAAAAAAAAAAACAATTGAAAAAACTGGTGATATTAATAAAAAAAAATAAGCATTATAAATCAATAAAACATTGAAAAGGAATGAAAAAACAAATATTAAAGGAGAAAAATATATGGTGGTTGGTTTATTTTGGTTAACAGCGTAGTTATGACACTGTACCATTGCTGTTTATTGGTTTGTTCATAATTGCTGCCTCCTTTGGGAAACAAGTTTGGGTGTTCTTAGTCAGTGCACAGACCCTCAACACTGTGGCCTGTGCTATAACTGTTGGACCCTCCTGTGAGTGAACACCATTGCGTATAGCTGATATGCAAACATTTGGGATTAGCTTAAATCTTAGCCTGCACTTGGTCAAAGTCCCTCTAAGGACTGTGACTTGGTGTAGCCTGAAACCAGACTACTGTGGATCAGCGATGTTTTGTAATGGATTACCTCCCTGATGAGTACATTTAAAGTGTAACTGAATTGGGACAATTGACTTTTTTTGTGTGCAAAATTTATTTATAAAAACATTATGAAAAAAAATCAAGTGAAAAATGTACATAAATTAAGTAAACGATCAATAATAATGTTCTGGATAAGGACACGCCCACGTTCAGTTTCTTGGTCGACTCAGAGCGAGGCTCCAAATAGAGTACCTAATTAGCATACAAGGGTACTTTGTGACGTCACGGGGGGAACTTGTCATCGTCTCACAATGGCCGCTATACGTATGCAGTGCTCGGAAAGCGACACGGAATCTATGTTATCGTCTGACGAGAGTTATGAAATCGAAGAGTATGATGACAATGAGAGATGTCACGATTTTGTTTTAGAGTGCCAGGGACAAATTGGCCCATACAGGTTTGAACCTGCAAGAAAAGTACGCGATGTGGGTGATCGTGTACCTTCCCAAAATGACCGTGACACAGAGTTTGAACATCGTGACCGGCTTGGTTTCCAGTTTCTGTCTTTTGTTCATCCAAATTCTAAACACATATCAGTGTGCAATTTTCAGTTTCTTGATCTTCTGAAGAAATCATGTAAAGACACAAAGTACGTGAACGGTGAATGCGTCCAGTGCTTACATTTTCTAATCGCCATTTTGTGTTTTGTTGTTGTTGTTCCACGATCGATCTAGTTATTTCGACTCTGGCATAATAACATGAATACATTCTAAACTTTTCAAGCAAATTAATATTCATATTCTACATGGAAAATATTATTCTTCTGGTTATTTACACAGTTATTCCCGAAACCCAAATAATTCATAACGAATCCAGATGGTGGATCAACAAATGATTCGGGCGTAAAATGGACACTGCAAATAACGGTATATGGAGAAGGTCCATCCCAATGTTTCCTGGTGTTCTTGACGGCTTTGGTCCACTGATGTCATAAATTCGAATCTTTTGGGAACCCATAAAGACTTACGCGATCGCCGTGTGTGTTACTACACCCGCCAACAACACAGCGTTTCCCCATGAAAACGATCGTGGTAACTCGTTGTATATGATGGTAACTCGTAAGAATTCTCGATCTTGGTAACTCGTTGTATATGTTTACGAAACACGTGCGTATGGAAAATGATAAACAATCCTGTCTGCTAGCTAGCTCATGCTTTATGCTCCCGTTGGTGGCGCCATTTCGGTTACACTCGTAATGCCGAAAAAACTCGAAGGTGATGGGAGAGGGGGGCGTGGCGCGATTTCGGAATATCATTGACTTTTTACCCAATTTATATACCCTTTTCACTTGATTTTTTTTCATAATGTTGTTTATAAATAAATTTTGCACACAAAAAAAGTCAATTGTCCCAATTCAGTTACACTTTAAATAACAATGGAAACTAGCATATCACTGGCAACACATACAAGGATTTTGGAAAATTTTCACTGTTTTGTATAAAACTATTTTCACAACAACATTAATGATTCACAATAAATTATACCAAACATATGTATAATTTAGTAGCAGTAAAACTTTTAAAGTTTTTTTTAAATTAAGAATGCATCAATCTCACTAGGAATCTATTCAAATCTAACCCTTAGTGTGCTATTAATAATGGCTCATCAAAGGTATTGAATTACTGAACTGAAACACACATCTTTGTATAGTTTCCAAAACTAAAATATTATTTCATGCTCTGCCCCCTCTCATGTAACAGTTTGTTAAGAATACGTACATTATTTAAAATCATTTTTAAAATGCGACTGGAATGTCCAGGCCCAAACTTCTGCTGCTGCAACATCCGTCTATTCCTGCATGTACATGCAATTGTTTCTCTGAGATTCTGCATGCAGCCAGTTTATTTTTTGAACTGAATAACACATTTCTAGAAGTTTATTTTTACATTTCCAGATAACACTATATATAATTTAACAATTTCAGGAATAGATTAGATTGCTTGCTATTCCATTAGAACCTCTTACTTCCAAGTGTGATTTTTAACAAGCATTTATGTTTAGCTAACCAAAGGGAAACAAAAGCATAGTGACAGGAAGTCACCAAAGCCGAAAGTATGACAAAGGCTTACGCTTCAAAAAATGACTGGAAAGTAAATAATTTATAACCAAAGACCGTCTATGCATAAACAACTAAAGATCTGGGAGGTACAGCTTTGCAAAGTAAAAAAGTCATATGGGGGAGGGAGGGGGTTAAAACATTGCTTCAAAACATCATCTTAATTATTCAGCTCAGTGTACAAACACATGAAGTACAGAAATTGAATAATTAATGAAAACATTAAACAAAACAAGTATATGTAATCAATACTAAAAGTATGCCATGTTTTGTTTTTGATGTAGTGCACAGCCATAGAGACTGTTTTAGTGGATAATAGTATTTTAGGTTTGCAATGTCATACTCCTCTAGATATTTATCAAGTTTTATTGAGAGGCGATTAGCTTAAGGAGGGGGCTGTGCAAAATGTTTTTTCTCCTCTTTGTTTTTGTGCTATTCTTTTTTTAGTGTAAAATATTTTTTCTCCAAGATGTAGGAATGCCTATTGATCTCTGCAGGATTTTTTCAATATTATGGAAAGCAATTAGCCCTGCGTACAGTGCTGTGTGTACGGGGACGCGTTCGGTTGATAGCTGTCCCCACCACAGCCCTGCGAACTTCCATAGACAAAGTCCGGGACTTTGAAAAATATAACTTTTTTAATGAAATAATATGCCCAGGTACCAAAAATGATGATCGATTACCAGATATATCCAGAACTCCCAGTTCGGAGTCCAATTGTGGATGAAATCGGCTACTTTGCCCTAAAAACAAACGCATTCTCTCGCGTGAATGAAATTAAAAATGGCGGCGTTTGGTGTATAATTCCTCCGGTACCTACGCGTTTACAATTTGTCCGTCTTTACTAGTCGTTTTTTTAAAGACATTTCAGTTTCAGATAACTTTATAATGGTTGTTACGGATAACTATCGTCATTTCAACCGATTTCGGCTGGGAAACTACTTATTTTTAACTTGCGCACCAATTACGGTGCGCTCCCGGACTTTGTCTATGGAGGTAAGCAGGGCTGTGGTGGGGACATCTATCAACCGAACGCGTCCCCGTACACACAGCACTGTACGCAGGGCTAGGAAAGCAATGTACAGTGACTCTACACACTTGGAACTTTCAAAATCTGTGTGCAAGCGTAAAACTGATAAACATGTAAATGCTAAACCATTGCATCCATCAATACTGGTTAAACTTTTTTCTTCCCTTAACGTCCATAAATCCTGGTTCTTCAACTTCTTATGTCCCATATATATAGTTTTTTCCTTTTTATAAATTGTCATTATCTGCTAAAAATAATTCAGTTTGCTATTAGCTTACAATGACCAGTTTTTAATTAATACACTTTGTAACCAATTTTGGAAACAAGTGTTTGTGGTGTCTGTGTATGCTGGCATATTTCTGTCCTCACAAATAGCAATGTCGATAAAATGACATCTTGTGATATGTTAATTTCTCCCCTGTGCAACTCAGATATACTTCCAAAAAATGATACCCGGTACATTCTGATTGAAAAAATATAAATATCGAAAAATGCATCTAGACAACAGAATAAAATAAAATAAAATTGTTTCCTAACCGAATATATTAAGGGGTTGTGCCATATATACACACAGTTTGTCTTTTGAGAGACTAGGACAGTACATTGCTGTACTTGGGAACCTAATTTCTGAGAACAATAGGGGGATTTAACTTCCTACAAGACAAGAGACAAAAGAATGTTATGTAACAATGCAGCTGCATGATTTTGTCTCTCAAAATAGGAAGCTGTGTACACACAAAATTATTGAGTCCCTCCACAATGGGAATGCCACCATGAATGTACAACTTCATCGATCCCCTGGTACTTTCACAAAATAAATAATTGTATTATAATTATGATCCAATACAATACCATATTTGCTCTAAAATTACACTTGTGGATACTAAATCATGAAAATATTACTTATTTCGACCATTGAAGATCCCTGTAATTTACCTAAGTGCATGTGCTGCTAATAAAGTAATTATGGTAAGTGTAATATTGTTTCTATATTTTTTTTCAAAATCAAGAAAATGATATTAAAAATATAAAAACAGTTTAATTTGAAAAATGATATAATGGTATTCAGATGGTTATGATTTAAGCATAAACCTTAGAAAACAGGAACATACAACTTCTCTCTGAGACAAAAAAAAATCCAGTTTCCTATGTGCAATGTGGGTTTATAACCTCCTGTATAATCTCATTAATACATATACATGTACCTAGAAGATTTATACATCTGAAACAGTTTATACTAGTATATTTATTTGTCAGTGTATGACGAGTGCACTATGCTATATCTGTTCTAAATATGATAAAAAATCCACTTGTTATAATGACACAAATTTTCACAGGTCATTGTTTACTTTTAGCCAGTTTTGTTTCCTTGCAGAGAAACTTACCATTTTTGTTTCCCTTTCCTGATTTCATCGTGGAATAAAAACTTAATTTATTAATTTCACTCGCATCAATAGAATGGACTTGGCTATTTTGATCAAATTTAATTTTTCTGATTTTCCAACCACAAAATTGTCTCATTTTGTGTAGCTACACCCTGGCAGCCATGTGTGGCTTATGAAACAGGAGAGGATGTAACAGTGGTGTTGACATAGATTTATTATCAGTTTCTCTAAGGTGTTAATTTGGTAGAGGATTATAACTAAGCTTACTTGAAAAGGATACCCATGGTAGCATGCCCCTGTTCCCGTTATAAAGACTAAACATTTTTTTGTCCAAGTTGAGCCAGAGTACCCATGATCAATTTGGCTAACCCAGAAACTCCCAGGACTTTTACTGACTGCATATTA
Organism: Saccoglossus kowalevskii; assembly: GCF_978046115.1. Taxonomy (NCBI): domain Eukaryota; kingdom Metazoa; phylum Hemichordata; class Enteropneusta; family Harrimaniidae; genus Saccoglossus; species Saccoglossus kowalevskii. The sequence continues at coordinate 21,732,491 of NC_140657.1, forward strand.
CACCTTCATTATAATTTGTTTAATTTTCACCCATTTGCCCCCTGGATCTTCAATAGTAGTGTTCATGCTACACAAAGTACGGGCTAAGATTTAAGCTAATCTCGTATGTTTGAGTTCATGCACAGAAGGAAACGATGGTTAGCACGGGGTAAGGAACGCCCAAACTTATTAAGAATAGGCAAAAGCTGCAGGAATTTAATTATGATTGCTCAGTTAGAGTAACTAGGAAGGTTAGTTCTACAGCTATAAAACAATACCAAAGCAAATTCTGAAAATGCAAATTGCAGAATAACAGGAAGTAGCACAGAGTCTCATCATCAGTTCATTTTTTTCTTGAGTAAATTTCTCTATAAGTGTTAACATTGATTGTCATGCAGGAAATGGCACACCGAAATAAAAAGTTATGAATATAGTAGTAAATCTCCTAAATGAACATTGAATACAATGGTTTTTTTAGCCGAGCTAAGCGCTCATGCATGTTTTGTTTTGCCTGTGCTAAGGCTCTGGACTGACCAGATTTACTCTGTACTTAGTATTTCTTAACCTGTGTTCATGCAATTTTTTTCTAGCACAGGCTAAGGTATTGGACCCCTTAGCCTTTGCTGAAGAGCTCTGCGTGAATACTACTAATAAGTGTCTTCTGTTTATTCCTTCCTTAGGCGCATACATTTAGGTTCACTTCCCCTTTATATTGATCTCTACAACTCATTCAAATCAAATTAGGCTCAAAGATGGGCAACAAATATTAGATTTAATTGAAATTTAGTTTAAATCCATGCTAAATTAAAAGTTATTTTGAGTATGGGAGTTTTTTTTGTGCGCAAAGAAAATGAACTGTTGCACACTGTGGGCATATATCATCTTATACTAGTTTACAGGAAAAAGGGATTCTGTATGGTATTTGACGTTATGGGCATAATATATATAGTTCATACATGGTTAATAAATTAGATTTCTCAATGTACAGTACACTATTGTTGGTATTGTCTAAAGAAAACAAAAACAATATACATAATCTTTGAAAATTAAAAAAAAACATTTTGCAGTCAGTTAAATTATATTAATAATTTGAAAACATTGCCATGAATGGAAACAAATTTACGTTGATGTTTTTTTGCAGATTTCAGGAGTTGGAAATAACCTTTGTTTATACTTTTCTTGTATTAACAAACATAGGAGCTAATCCTCATTAACACCTACTTGAGCTTGTTGTTTGACAATTATAAATGATAATGAAACAGTACTTACACAGTGAGCCATGACTGAACAAAAAATTGCGCATTTATTTTTTTCCAAAAAATAGGTATGATAGTACATAAAGCAAATGCCAGTGTTTTTTTAATTTATATAATTTTTGAAAAACAAAAACTAAAGCCCCAAAAGACTATCCTGCTACATAAACAGCAACAAAAGTATCTAATATTGTATTGAAGTCATTGTAAAATAATTACAAATTCATACCTTGATGTGCCAGTTGCAGTACTGCAATCGTCCTATGATTCAACACCATCTAAATACTCCGCAGGTTATGTAGTCCACCAGCAGTCACTGGCATCAGTGTTACTATGAAATTTCACTGGGGATCGAGGCATTATTCGCGAAATTTCATTTAAGTGTACTTGCAAGCGCCAGTAAAACTTGGAAAAATAAATTCCCACACGTATATTGACTCACACGAGGTAGAAGGTTTTTTTCTGGGCCATTATATTAGTGACATGAACAAAAATACTGGTCATGTTATGTATGTAATGAAAAATAAAATGACCATTATACTGCCCATCAAAAAAAAAATGTCATCAACTCCATCATTTAAAAAGCAATTGTAATTATTCTGACCAGTATAAAAAACATGGGTCATTAAAACCACCATTTTAAAAACACTGGTAAATATTTTGGCCACTTAAAAAAATCTGGTCAATATTCTGGCCATTAAGATAATAGTGGCCATTACAATGGCCAGAAGTGACTTTTTAAAGGGGTCTGAGGGGTGTAATAAACAGAGTTAAAGTGAAATGAAAAATTATTATAACCTCCTCATTAACCTAAAAGCACAAATAAATATTCAAAAGTTTTGAAAATACGGAATTTCCGAAAGTAATCCGGACGCTGTTTGTTGTTTTTTCTTCATTATAAAAATTGGGTGGTGATGTCACTGCATTGGTAACCCCTTAAAAAAACACACCTAGTCGCAAATCGTATTAGGATAAACGAAAACACTAGCTTCCTATAGTAATTCCGCACGAGTCTTATAAGTTCCCAATGGATACGATAAGTTCTCGTCAGATCACAAGCAGACGATGAAGTGCAGACAATAACAAACTAGCAGTTCGCGATAACAGTGCAACTTTATATCCTTATTGCGTAACGATTCCTTCCAGCATTTCACTAACAGGTAGGTAAATACAAGATTCAAATCATCACGTTTGCTGTATAAGCGAAGTGAGAAACCGTCTAAATCGAAGAGAAATCGTAAAACTACTATGCAGCCGAGGGGGGGGGGCATCACACGATTGGTTGAAATAATCGTCTCATTTGCGTAAATTAATATTCATGAGTAATGAAAAACTCGTCTTTTCAGTTAAATTGTGCCAAAATGCTTTCCGATAGCATACATGTTAGTTCTTAATTTACTGATTCTATCGTAACAAGCTGAAAAAATAATTGGAAAAATTATGTAAAGGTATTTTTTTACTCCAGCTAACTGTTGAAAGTAAGCACAGGTTTTCTCCTTACCATGATCATAGCAAGTTACAAAATTCATGGAGAATGCAGAGGCACATTTATATTTCCCTCTAGTACTATTGCTCAAAATGTTTTCAGTGACTTTTATCAGTGACAAGTTACCTAATTAGTATGTATTTCGAGAAACCAGTGTGTGTGCATGCCCAGTTTGAACGCAATAAAATCACGCATAGAACTTGGGCTCCAGCAAGAAATTGTGGCGTCAAACTGGTTGTCGGTTGAATTGTTTTGCAATAGACATAATTTTGGAGCCTGTATCTGTCTGTGAAATGTTTCTAAGTTTTGTTGAGGATTATTCTGTAAAGAAATTGCTGAAATTATTTCATCTCTTCAGACGTTGTTTTGACGATGGACTACGAATGGCTGATGTTGAAACGTTCCGTTCAGATCGGATGGCACCCTCTCGTGCCAATCCCCCCTGTATGAAGCCGTCCAGTCCAGTCTCGTAAAGAAACCGCCGAGTTTTAGATCTGCCAATAGGGGCTCCCCCTAATAGCTAAATGTGATTTCACACTAACTACGCTATATTTGGAACACTTATGTATAGTAAATAATACAATTCAAGAAAACATGCAACTCAAAACCTGACAACTATCAGCTACACATTATTATAGCTATCAATTAATATCTGCTAATTATTTTCAGGTTCATCGACGGGGATACCTCGGTTCAACAACAAAACAAATTTGTGTACTGGTCTCTCATATGTAGAATGCTTAGCAACTAATCTAACTTTACAGACATGTCCATCTTTTCCTGCAAAGGTTTCAACAACTCTTGCAAGTGGCCACTGACATTTTGGTTCTATGTCATCTATCATTAAAACTATGTCACTCTTTCGCAAGTCTAGCTGTGATTTCACCTATTTTAGTCTCTCTTGTAGTGTTGGTAGAAATTCCAGCGTTGCCAAAATTCATTTGCGAGAAACTGAACATGTCTCCATCGACAACGATAGTAGATATCTACGCCAGGAGGGAGTAGAACTATATTCGTGTTGAAAGTCAGAATCTGGTTCGGTGAAAGTGGTTTCGGTGAGTCAGTATGGCTCACATCATTGTAGGTGAGAGGGATGACTGGACTCTGCTTCCACTAGTAAGGTTCTCAGCAACTCATCATTCCATTGATAACTATGTGTTGTTAGAAGAGTGGACAGTGCTGACCTGATAATTCTTTTCCATACACCACCCATATGACTTGAATGTGGGACATTCATCTTGAAAGTAATCCAGTCGCATTTGTCTTTCAACAATTCTAGTCTTACTTTATCTGGATTCATTTCGGACAGTGCTTTCATCAATGAAGTTAGTTCCCTGATCTGATCGAAGTTGTTGAACTGGCCCGCAGCGACATACAAACTGGCGATCGGCATTCAGGAACGAACCTTTGCTCAATGAATTTGCTGCCTCAATATGTATCGCTCGTAAATTCAGGCAAGTGAACAGTGCACCATCTCTTTTCAATTCACGGCGTCCTTCCTTTATGTAAAATGGACCAAAGTAATCACTGGCACTATATGTGAAAAGAGGAGCAGATTCTAATCTTTTGACCTCATGAAATTCCACGTAACTCACGACATGTTACACATTTCCATACATATGATGTAACAGCAGCTCTGGAAGCAACAATCCAATAACCAGAGGAATGGATCTCATTCAAGGTCATCCCACATCCCGAGTGCCCCCATTAGACTTGTAATATGTTCATGTTTTGGCAACAGAACAGGGTGTGCGATGTCTCTTGGTAGATTAGCTTCCCTGATTCTTCCACCAACGCAAATATGGGTCTAGTCTGAAAAGAGTACTAGTCTTCTTCAGGGTTTGTTTCTTTCCAATGGTAGTTATTTTAAGATATGTATTTTGTTTTTTTATTGCTAGCTTGTTTTAATAAATTGTCTTTCTTACTTGCTAAATATCTGTGTACCTTGGTTGTTCTAAGATTTATTCATTTTTAAGATACATTGTACATTCAATTTCTTAAATAAATATTTTTGTCATTTGCAGTAAGAAAATGTTGAGCTTTGATATATTTTTATATATTTTCATCAAATTTGATACTTATTTGGTATGTAGCTACCATAGGTGAACCTCCTTGAAAACTATGTATAACTATTTTATAACTTACCAGTAGCTTATATACATGGTTATTCAGTTGTGCTAGTGGAAGAGATAAGGTAGTCTTTATCATTTCAAAGTTTTACATCGTCTTTCTAATGTAAATGGGAATGTAATTACACTGCCAATGAAGATTTACTTCTCATGGTAGGAGAAATGATTATGCAACAAGTCATGGAATATCTGGGTATGATGCAATGCCAACAACCATAAATATTCCCTCATATATTGCTAAAATCCACAAAGAGAAAAAAATAGAAGTGACAAATAAGACATTGTTTTCTATACCTAACCACTATCAATATGCTTCAACATCTTTATTTTCATTTGCACATGTGATTTTGCGACGTTCGCCTTCTGTGGCATAAGGGATATAGACAGGTGGGGGCTAAGATGGCGGAGTGGTTGGTGAAGTCAGAGGTTTCAGCAAATGGTATTGAGGCGAGGTACTACAGGGAATTACCGGAACTGTGGATTAGTAAATGTGGAAGTTAGTGGATCGTTGAGTTTTAAAGGAAAACAGAGGCAGAACTGTTCTCGCAATTATTGTTGGGCGTGTATTTTGCATTGTGTCATACTGATCTCTTATAGCGTCCTGTGACATCCTTCTCAAGGTCAAAGTATACAAATTAGGCCAGTTCTTGTTGGTATCCTCAAGAAAGACAGCTGCTTATTGCAAACCAACAAATTAAAATGGATTGTGTCATGAGTTATGCAAATAACTTATGCATGTGGACCATTCATTTGATACATTTAAATGATATGGCTAAAGAAGGAGATTTAGATAGGGCTATACTATCATGAAAGCATAACTATCATGAAAGCATAATGTACCCTTTTTGTATCCCCATTCAAAACTCAGCAAATATTTTGTTGAGAATATTGATTTAATACTTTAGTGTTGCCATATTCTCTCCCTTAAGATGAAAATGCGTGTACTAGAGGGCAGTTTTGTAAATCCAAGAGGTGGAGCTGGAAATAATATCAAGACAGACCTAGCCATGGAGCATTGTTTTAGAAATCGCAAAGACCTAAGTCGTAGTCTTGGTGCCAACAAAACCAAAAAAGCAATAGCAAGAGTAGCCTTGGCTGCCGACACAGTGGGAAGGCTGACCAACAATTTCAGAAGTACAATAGGAGTAAAAATGAGAATCTTCATGGCACAGCAAATGTTTATCAGAAGTAGACCGTCAATGTGTGAAGAATGTATTGCACACTCTGAGGCCATTCAGTGAAATCACTGAAGGAAGAAAATACCATGCCATGAAAAAAGTTACAATGTCATTATTTGACAATATTAAGCTTGAATATTTGAAGACATCCATGAGGCAATTGATAGTGTGATTATGTAGAGGTCAAGTAATTCCAGTGGATAATGAGTAGCTGGAAGATTCTGAAATGCAAAGGCTTGCAACAAGAATTCCTGCAGTTGCTGCTATAAGTGTACATTCTACGGCTTATATCCTGTAGGTGACCGATATAGTGTACCTTCTTCTGTGGCTTATATCCTGTAGGTGAAATGGAACATTTTTCATCTGTTTGTAAAAGGGAAAATGCAAATGCTTGTTTATTCAAAATTCAGTTTTGAGTTCATCATAGTGTTTGATGCCAAATGTAGTAACTTTAAACTAACTTTGACATTCATTCTTTTCTGTATAGCCATTAAACTGACATTAGACTTATTTAATTCGATGAAACTGACAAATTTATTTTTAAATCCAATTTAACATTTAAGTAATATGTCAAAAGTATTTACCAGTAAGTTATTTGATAAAATAAATTTACATATTAATTAACATTAAATAATATAACATGTTCTATGTTGGTATAACAAGATGACATATGTACAGAGCAGGAACACATTATCCCATTGCAGATTAGTCAAAGAAAAAATAACCTGAGATAAATGAGGTATATGGTCCCTGAATCGTCCAACCAGAACTGCAGTAGGTTTTTTGGGTCTTGATACTCCCCATTTATTAATAGGTGATTTTCCGTACAATTGCGAGATCTCGCGAGATGCATGAAAGACGCGCGTCGAACGTCTGCCGCAAAAATCGAACGATTTGATTTTGAACTCGAATTTCTTTATTTCGTAGCTCACATCGACCGGCCGATCTTCGACAGAGGAATATTGCTTCCGAATACCCTTACTTAATCGAAATTGCCTACCATCAAATGTGGACAGCACATTATTAAGCATGGAAATGTCCCCAAAATACTTTCGCGTTTGTCGTATTTTTTTTGCTTGATATTTATTTACTTGGTCTTGTTTCCGAGTTGCATTACGATTGAAATGTATTTTGATAGTTTTAGGAGATTTCGCATTAGCGCAGTTGCGTGACAAAACAACCAGAAGTTGAAATGCATGATGGGACCTTGAGGTCCAGGGGAGCGCCTTTTTCAAGATGTCGGACTGACAGCAACAATTTTCCGACGCGCCACTGATTGAGCTACCCTGAACTTTGCCGAAGTCTACGTGACGTTTTGTCAGTGAACACTGATTACTTTGTGGCTGGTTCATGACGTGAAATTATCACGAACTCGTACAAATCTGCGAACTATTGTTTCTAACGGCGAATCGTCCATGTCTGTGCTATTCTTACTTTGTCGTGTGACTACTGTACTGAGTTAGAAGTTCACCGATCTACGCTTAACGACGTGAAATCTGTAGTGACCTGACAGGGATTCCTTCACGGTCTGTGAGTATCGATTGCCATCCTGAATTTATGCAAATCCGGACACTATCCCGTCGAACTCAACCTGCACAACGCATCAGATGTTTAACAGCGATCGAGCCCAGTCTACCGTGAAATCTACGCAGTGAGCTGTCTTCTGGTGGCCGACTTCACAGCGATCAACTGGGAACAACGAATACGTTCTACGGACTACCGGTTGCTTATACTGATTTACTAATAAGTACTTTTTATGTAACATTGAACCATTGACTGTTATACTCATGTTGTTGGTGTTGTATTTATATTGAATCTATCGATCGATAGTCAGGGATGTATTCGAATATTATTTTAATTTTTTTTATTAAATATAGATTTCAATTACTTTCATAATTGTCATTACTTTTAGGCTTCAGCCGAGCCCCTCATAAATGTTACTCTGTTGCGTTGTCAACCGAACTCAGTTTCGTGGTTAATGGTTCGTGGTCGTATCAAGGGTTCTGATTTCCAGAATTTATTTGGTAACTAAAATCCGCGCGATTTCATTACATTGACGTAATCACGTGTTACATATGCCAGATAGATCATCAACAAGACCATAAGCGCAACTTTCGACCTGTCAGTCAGTAAAATATCAATACTGCAAGTAACCTACTACTGAATTAAGGTAGATATGCAGGTTCTAGGGGGCTTTTTCTTGGCTAGATAGTGTTTAAATTTAGGAGCTTTGTCTATGCTGGAATATACTCAAAAAAAGATTCTAAAATAAAGGGATCCCAGGTACGAGTATGTGATTTAATGTCCCGAAAGTTTGTTTGCGTTGATCTTTGATTGACAAGTCACTGTTGATGTTATATGTAAATGAGTTGCTGGTTTCAGTTACGGAGCAGCGGTGTGTAAATTCTTGTCCTGGCTCCCTGTTTACTTACCTCAAGCGCGATCAAATCGCCTCGCATACTACAAAAAAACAGACAAGACGTAGACGCTTCCAACATGCAAGCTGAATGAAAAAAACATACAGTTGTAAATGAAAAGTAAACTGTTTCACCCTTATCTTGCAACATGTCAACATCTTCCAGCCTGGCTTCCGGTGGTATACTGATAAAAAAAAATGATTTTTTATTTATTTTATTCCATAAAGGAAGAAGGCTCGATAGCGATAGCGGGATTTAATTTTCGCATTGTGGGCGAAACTAATAAATATTTCCACATATCTTTTTTACTGCAAAGGCATTATAACACTGAAGTAAACATTTTTCGTTTCGCTGTAACGATCACCGTACGTGATTGATTTGCGAAAAACAACACCACTGCTGTTGTTATCGATAACTAACCTTTCAGTGTCAAAATACACACACGTAAAATACCCTGGAAATAACAGAAAAATTGGCAACGAGATACTGTTTTTTTAAACACCGAGGAAAAATTACGCACTATGTGATGCCATCTTGATTATCTTAAACGAAAACCCACTTGTCAGCTAGCATGCACCGGTAGCAATGCTCGGCGACCTCTGGTACTAAGGCACTCTATGAATGAGGTATTTACAGAGGTCAAGGTTCGTAATTTTCATCGACCCGTCTCGTCTGCAGTTGAATACAATCTGTCTCGATTTACAATAGTCTCTCTTCCAATGCGACTTTATTTCGAATTTGTTTCACCGGCGTTTGGGTGAATGATTAGTAAAATCTGCGAATAGCCAGCACAATATTAGGACCCATTTCAACCGGGTCGTCTAACGGTTCATTTCACCGGGAATCGCGGAAACTGTGTCATACATTTAGTATTTTTTTAAAGTTTGAGGAAAGGCAAATTTAGACTCAACCTACCCAATGGCGATTGCTATGTTTATAAAACTGTATGAATATCTCATCGGTTTTACGTAATCTATTGTGCCCCTCCTTCAGTGGAATTGATAACAGAGTTTTCACGCAAGGTTGTTACTTTGTTTCCCTCGAATTGTAAATATTTTTATTTTATTTGTTTACCTGATGATTTAACATCAGCAAATGTCGATGTATGGTGTCGATGAATGATTCGTTTTTTTGCAAAATGGTGATTATCCCAGTTACATATTTTACTAAAAATTTCAACTTTAAAACTATTTAACTTCTAGACAGTTCATTTGTTTTCAATGATCAGCGGTGATTATTCAGGTCTATCCTAAGTAAATGGCTTCGTATGGTTTTACTGTCTTCACTGGAACAGAAACAATAGAGCTTCCAATTAGCAGTTCTGTTAATTGTGAATGATTTATAAAATGTGAATGTTTAAAAGAGCACTGTGTAAAAACTTGTCAATGAAAACACTAATAAATGAGCCACGATGTTCCTGGTAAACAGTGTTTTTAAATGAAAATCAGGTTACGCATTCAAAAGTTAAATCGTTTTAAGTGCACTTTCATTTAAAATGCATGATTTTAACCCCAAATCCACACCACTTAAGTTAAGGCAGTTCACCAAATTGATGAGGTGTATTATTTTAAGTTTTAAAGTTTTTCAATTAATTTCCAAATTTTTCATCATTATGCATTTCTCTAAGAAACTATAGTTTCAGCATTATTATTAGTCATGAATTCTCTCACCTCATAAATCATACGTTATTTTTGCCTTGGGTGGTTGGGATTTTTTGGTTATCTTCATTATCTTCATCAGGTAATGATGGAATACGTACTTGTCCAGTTCCAGAAGTATAAACTGGTACAACAGCGAGGTCATCACCCATAATATTGGCAAGGTCTTCATAAATAAATTTATGATGAGCAGACCCAGTTTTATTGGAATACTGTATGTGATTTCTGTATATTTTTTTCGCGTTTGTCCATATACATTTGTCATGGGTACTGGATATTTTTTATCCAATTTTCAATCTAGAAGACAAAATACATAGCCCACTGTCCACTCTAACCTCTCGTCACCCATGTTTTTAGATGGTGGGATATATGTTTCACTGGATACGGTAGAACCTGCAGGTATATGCATTGGTGATGATGTATAGCTATTACTAAAATATGAAAAAGGTAGAGGCTAAATTTGGTAGTTGTGAATACAACTGCTGTAGCGAAGTGGCTGATATGGTCGAGGCTGTATAAAGAAGAAGCTGATTGGACGAAGAAAAGGCCTATCATTAATATTGTTCCATTTTTGTTACATGTTTTGATAGTGCATTCCACAAACGGTCTGCATTCATACTGATTATTGTACTTGTATATGATAGTGTAGGAATTGCGTTTAAAAGCTCTTGTGTAAGACAATGAATGATATACAGTAGAACCATTTTTTAGGCGATGACATTTCCTAATGCTTTGACAATTCAAATCAATTCGTTTCAAATGTACCAAGGTAGCCTTATCTGAATTTGACAGCTTCTTGACTATGATTCAAACCTTCAAACAAGCTAGACAAGTTTTGAACAAATGACACAGCAATTTGAAACTGAACATTTTGAGTTCCATGAATATGGGTCCACAAAGGGCCTAAATGTTTCACATCTTCCACCAAATATCAAAAAGCGTATGTACATTATGTGTTAAATATTTTTCTCCACAGAGACTGGCAAATACAAAACCGAAATGTTGCAAGAGTTTGTCAGCTAATTCAAGTTGTTCACAAGCGATTGATTCTTGTAAAAGAATGAAGACAAAATGTTGATAGTACACATAAGGTAGTATTCCTAACAGAACTGCAAGTCCGTAATAAAGTAAAAAAAAGACCTCTGACGCCTTCCAGTACTTGTTTGCGACCTTCAAATGAACAAGGACACCTGGAAATTTCACTTAGTGGTTGTATTTCTTCAAGTATTTTATCTATAATATGACGTTTTCTCCAGAATTTGTGGTATCGAACCATAGTGAAAACAGTTTTCATAACTTCTTGTAAAATACAGTGCATATAGTCTATGCCAGTTCCTCCCACAAGGTCATAGAAAGGGAGTCCTCCCAGCCAGCACGGTCCTTTTATTCCATTTTCGGCTTTCCCTGTAAAATGAGAAAAACACCTATCAATAGAGCAGCTTTAAAAAAATGAAATTCAACATTAACCAAAATAATAATTGTCGTCAATGTAATTTTTTCCTATTAATTGGGACTTACAGCAGACGATTTGTTAATTTTTTTCATAGATCATTCTAATTTTGAGAATGTGCCTCAACTTTAAAAAATGTGTATGAACCAAGTTTGAGTTAGAATAGCAGAATCATTTGTACAATGTCAATGGATCATGAAACTCATACATGATATTGAGCGTGAAATATTTGCTAAAATATGGTCTCCACTTTACCATTTTATATTCTACTTCAAAATGACATGTGTCAAGATCACAAGATGTTCAATGAATACACCAATTACTGTGAATTTCTTTTATCTCATGGATTTATTTACACTGTTTGCAAAAGGTAATTTTGTGTAGACATCACAAACATCTACTAGTAACTAAATATGATTATTGTCCATGATACTTCCTGTGAAGTTCATATAGAGACAAAACAAACTCCAGAATACCCACACAAAATCAAAATATGAAAATATATATTAAAACAAAATAATGACACCAGCCCAAGGTACTAGCCATCTATGTGAGACAAATCTAATCAGTGATGCTTCTCTTATAACTGTGCAAATGTTTTGATAGGAATTTAAACAATTAAAGATGGCAAAAATGACAGCACAGAATTATTCCATGTTTAAAAACAACATCTAGTTGCTGATTTGCATGTCATTTCTAGTATTTTTATTTTCAATAATGGCAGTCCGCAGATTCTAAGTCTGTGAATGTGGACAGAGAAAATTCAGACAACAGCAGCAATGATTGCCTGTTCTACCGCAATGCAGTATAGATTAATTATAACTTATTTACTTTTCAGTTTTTAAGTGCTATTGCGGAGGAAAACGTGTGAATTTTTTTTTTTTATTATCATCCACAATGCGAAGAAGCAGAAAAAAAAAATTGTGACAATGTTTTGCGTGAAAATAAAATCGCACTAACCAGCATTTTATTCTTCACATGTGAAAATAATGTATTTCACAGTAGGTTGAATACAATGAATCAAGGTGTAACCAACCAGGGTCTGGTTCTGTGATGGCAGAAGTGTCAGATTTTGAAATTAATTTAACATCCACTATTCAACCATTTTGCTCATTATTATCGAAAAACTGGACATTTTGATGTCAATACCAGAAACCAATATTTAGTACAATGAAAAAACAAACAAACATATATAGATATGTATAAAATCAAAGTCCCGACTTTGCCAGTCTAGCAAGTTAGTAATCATAGTTAATTTTGTTGCACCATTTCTGATTCAGTGTAAATAAGTAATATTTGTCCAAATAAATTTTAATTTACAATTTGATTTTGAACATGTATGTAAGCGATATAGTCCCCATGAAATACCTACAAATTAAGAAAAAATTAAAGTAGAGCAGCAGTCAGCAGACTCAGTCGAAGAAAAAATGTGAATTAATATATCCATTCTGGATAACTTTGTACTGTACGTTACTTGTTGCTTTGTATGAACGATGGTAAAATCGATTCTGTGGTTGTTGGAAACTATTTGTTAGAATCATGGCAATGTTTGGAGAGTGTTTTTTTTTCTTTTTTGTCAGGAAAATATTGAAACTAAACTGATAGTCTGGTTGTATTATTATAAATTCAACATATTTCATAAAAGTACTGCATTGTTTACAGCTTCTTGTCACAACTGTGATGAACAAACACATACTTGCTTGTGATTTAAAGTCAGATTTCATGGTTTCTGTCACTGTTAATGTTGTAAGCTGATAAATCCTGGGAAATTACTGTGTCTAAAGTCTGAATGTGTGGTCCAGGTGTGGCTTTAAGTTGTCTGTATCTAATAGAGTTATGTCAATGTCCCTTTTCTGCAACAGAAAAAACAATTCAATGTAATTTAAAGCACTGATTGAATGTTAGTAGGCTATGAAGGGGCAAATGACTTGCAGGAAACGTATAAAATAGATACTTTAAAATGTAGTACCTTAAATATGAGACAATATTGTAAGGTGAGGTAAAATGTCACTCAACATGTATACACTTACTATAAGGTTATATTTCTTAATTAACAGTGATAGGCCTGCCTGCTGATGTTGCATTATCCCACTCACTTGACTCTTTCCAAGCTTACAATCAATGATGGCAATGTTTTTCTAACTGCATCCACTGCACGCTGATGAGAAAGCCACCTTACAGATTTCGCTTCTTTTAATCTGATTTCAGGCTCTCCTAGAATTTTCTGTAAAAAATAAATTAATATTACTAAAAAACAACAATTCGCCCATCCATACAGCAAGTTTACACGTGTATAGGATTAATAGTGAAACAAAATGTCACTTACATGAATTTCTTGTAAACCTGCCATTCTGACAGCACATTTTTGGTAAAAAAAGTATAACTGCTGTAATATTGAACTAATATTGATTTTTTCATTTTTTGCTCAACCCTGTGGCAACCCCTGTAAGTATAAACATTCATAATCATTACAATTAGTAACTTTTTGAATGAAGGTTTCTATAGAATCATGCAGAAAATTGACTGCACTTGAAGTTGAAATTTACTCTGTTTACATACTTACCCCACTCCTCTTTCCGACCATAACAGCAGCACCATCAGAACCCAATGCAGAGCAATCTTTGAAACTCGGCTCTAGATTGTTAAACATTTTATCTCTACTCTTAATAATGGATTCTGCTGTACCATCCAATAATGTATCAATATTTACAAATGATGTCTTGACCCGAGAGCAGCAAATATAAAATACAGTTTAGAAATTAATTTAATAAAATCTGTACCTAAAAATTACAAGTATAAACCACTCCACATTTCAGAATCAAAAAAAAAAAAAGAAAGAAATTAAACTATTCTAAAACACAGTCATTTTTATACTTGTCTCGCACACATTTGCAGTAATTTTAATATATCTTGCATATGCAATCATATGTTGTTTTAATATAGACACATCTGTTGTCTCATCCATCATCCATATAGCAGTTTGAACGTGGGTAATAAGCTGGCAACTCAATTACTGCTACACGTGGCGTCTTTGCTTGCAATAGCGTGACAAAAAACGCCCTCGCCAGTAGCTGCAACCATCTTGGAAGACAAGCAAATTACCCTTAACAACTCGAAGTTATGGAGGACCACCGTGAACCTGCGCTTTCAGAGTATTTTGAATCACTGGATGGTGCTTCAAAGCCCAGATAGTTGTCGAAAATAGTTCTTTGTGATGGATAAATTCTGTACCATACTGTTTTACGAAAAAAGATTTATCTGCTGATCCGAAACTTTTTTCTAGCATAGTAAATTAACTCGCACTACAGACATCGTATCATGCAAGGCAGCCGATGATAAACTGGAAATCCATGGATGCTTACAACTTTTTTATATGTGGATGGGTGCAAGAGCTGGCCGTTAAGGGCTTAGTCTTTTCCACAAAACGAAACGAAACCCTAACCTTAGATTTTGAACGACCTCAAACATTGTCACGTCCGTATTTCACAGTGAAATTTTCTCAGATATTATTGGGCCAATGAAAACAAAAATGCGAGTTAGGGTTTGGGTTTGGGTTTCGTTTCGTTTCGTTTCGTGGAAAAGACTAAGCCGCCGTTAAGGTATTAAAAAACAAGAAGATTTTAATCATGGGCAGAGTGAGTGAATGTTTTTTCATTATAGTTTGATCGCATCTTTGAGAAGTTCCCTTCTGATAGTTTTATTTAAGGGGAAGTCAAGACTAACAACATAATACTCCCAGTTAAAGGAGCTCGACAAATGTAAGAACATGTAATTTACATTTTTTTATATCACTTTTCATTCTCTAAATATTTAACTTTTCATCAATTTATGTAGTCCGCTATCTTGATTCTTCAGCAAAGGATTATGCATAAAATATGACATCATAAAATCTGTTGTCAGAAATTGAGAAAATGTTTCATCTTTCGTCACTCTCCAGTAGTCTGATCAGAGAAATTTGCTACCCAAAAGAACATCGTTTGACAAACGAGTCAACAGAGTAAGCGAGTTGTTTCAATTAAACACCATTACCAATTTTTATTTAAGCCCCCTCTGACGAAAAAAAATATTGATTTTTCTATTAATTTCAGATTTGGTATTAAAATGAAGATAGAGCTCGTAAAGAGTATAAAGATTTTCTCCAAACATCCCACGACAATCTTAGTGTGTCCATAAGTGGTTTGTAGTTAAATACGAAATGGCCGTTTCTGGGTGTCTCGCCAGATGGCATTGTTTAATGTGATTTCTGTGGTATTGGAGCATGTGAAATCAAGGTAATGTTTTTCCCTTTCCATGGGTTGATCAGATTACAGTGAACACTTTTGAACTGAGCTTTTCACTAAAATGTGGACAAGAAATGTTAATATAAAATTGGGATTATGATGTAAGTGTATACAATGCCATTCTAGCCTTTTGCATTTCTTTACTGTGATGTTTTTGTTTTGATAGTGTCAATTCAATCAGCACAACAACACATCAAGGAATCACTTAGTGACAAAAAAATTTTGTCTGAAAAATGAAGACAAGGTGATTCTCAACAGAAACCATCATTACTATTACCAAGTACAGGCACATATACATATAATGTCAGTGGAATACTGTGACTTTGTTGCTTTGTGGACCAACCATGAACTGCATATTGAACGCATTTATGCTGATACAGAATTCTGGGAGACAACTGTTGTTGCCAAGGCAACAACATTCTTCAGATGTGCCACCCTGCCCACTGGCATACAAAGCCATGCAGTTCAAATGTTACAGTGCAAACCATTTCAAGATGTACCACAGAGCAATCCAAGCACAAGTACATACCAATATTGCATCTGCAAGACTGATAAACCAATTCAAATGATCGGTTGCGACAATGATTCATGGCCATAGGAGTGATTTTATTTGAAGTGCTTAAAAATTAGAAAGGTGTCTAGAGGTACATGGTTTTGTCCCACTTCAATTCAAGATTCTATACAGAAAAAACAAATGGTTATAATAATCAGTTTTATTTACAACACTAGTATTGAAAATATACAAATGGACTACTTTTGATGAATGAAATGTATTATCTTGATATTTACAAGCATATCTATTGTAATTTGATTTGTACATACATGTAAATTATTTACCATCAAATGCATTTTTAATAAAACTTTGTCATGACATTGAAACTGTTTTTGAGTGCACAATGTTAATGCAAGTGGTATTATCGAATCACAAAGGTTAGTCAATGCACAACAGACTCTTACAGTTTTATCAATTGGGGTCTCTGTTCCTCTTGTGTTTTTTATCAAATATTCAACTGGCAGTGTGCTCCGTAAAACCTGATACTTTCGTCGAACATGGCCAATTACTCTCTCAACATGTATTTGTAGTCTCAACTTCCAGAGCCGGTAACTGATTTTTAGGGGGTCACAATAATAACCCCCCCCCCCACTGTCAGTACTTGCAGACTGTGGGTTTGATATAGCTATGTCACCAAATAATCACTGTTTTGTCAAATATTTGTCACTAACCCTCCCACCCCAACTTTTCGAAATGAAAGAAACATCACCCTGTGGAACAATTCCAATAAGAAATTTTATTGTATTGTGGTGTTTATAATTGATCAAGTGTCTGCACGAGCTTTGAGATTCGAAGGTCTGTCAATGAAAATTTTAAAACAGTCAATAATTACAGCCACCTTATTTCCAAGCGATTTCTTAAATTCAACATAGTTTCTCTGTCTGGCCATGTAATAAAAAACTGAGTCTACTATCAATAACATCCAGTCACTTTATAAAAAAATGTGAAGCTGTAGCAAGGGAGAAATCTTGAAGCTGTAAATTGAGTCTCGGTGTCATGAAAACCAGAATGAACTCAACACATTTCTGTGGGTGGATTTTACAAATTGTGAACATAAACCAAAAACTGTTACATTTGGAAGTCCACTAGATTTGAAAGAATCTTGGGTGAATACAGAGTCCAGAACTTGAAGTTCTTCATTTGTCTTCTTTGTATCTTCTTTAATTTTACTGAAATCAGCTGAAGTAAAGTCAGTTTGGCATCCAACACCTGAAACAAAATAAGATTTGCAATGTTAGAGTTGTACTAGTGAAAGTAACATGCAGGGCAATTATGAATGTGGTTCATGACAAAATGAAATTTCTATATTTGTATAAAATTATGGGGTCACCTTCAAATATTCAGAGAAGATGGGCATCTTAAATGAAAAGTATGAAATTTGTAAGACAATTCAACACTGATCCATGTGGCAAAAATATTTCACCATATTTCAAAACATAGCATGGTAACATGGGTTGAAAAAATTACTGACAGGCTCACCAGTGTGCAGATAGCAGTAATACATTTTGTAGGAATAATAATTTATGAAATTATATTAAAAATACCCTGGAAATGTCTAAAGCATCATCCTTATTCTGAACATCTAACTCTTTTTGACCCTTAGCAACCTCACAATGAAGTCTTTTTTCAACATGTTGATTTAATCTTTTGCTGCGTATCACAGATGACTCTGTTGGTGGCTTCACGTTTTCATGTCCCAAGTTAAATGTTGGGGCCCAGTCAACTTACCTGGACAACCTGAAAATTGAACAAACAACTAATAAATGACAGAAGATGATAACAATTCAGTATAACTATAATTGTCAAGAAAATCGGCACAGCATAATTTAGAAAGAAACAACGTAAAATAGCGAAGCCTTACAAATGAAAAAGTGGCCCACTACCGAACTGTATTTGCATGGGAAAAACACTGAGATTATTTAAGTTACTGTAACAAATGGGTAACAAAAAGTGGATGTAAGTAGGGTACAACTTGTCAACAACAAAAATGATTCGAATTAGGCATTTTCATTGTTTTCTGGCGCTTGCCATGTACAACAGCCAGCTGACAATGTCCCCGGGCGCTTGTCAAACGAGTGAAAAATGTATGTTTAGGGACATATTTCCTTACCTTTAATGTAGTGATCGCTACTGACTCTCGAATAACCACTTTCAATACTAAAAATTTTCGTATCTGCTCGACTTATATTTGTGAGCAATTTTTCCTGACATTTCCAAGGTTTCGGCTCCTTCGCAAGATCTAACTTTTGAGATGCAAAAATAGCTTTTTTCGACAGAACAATAATGAGGCATTGTTGCAACGTAAAAAGAACATGCTGTTTACCGTATAACTGAAACTGTATGCCTGTCTCCTAAGATGGCGGCAGTTACCCTGATGTACAATTGTGTGACGTCACACGCAAGCGAAGAATACACACAAAAAGGGCGACACAGGAGTAAAGAAAGACTTATCCTACCAGCAACAGCGTTGGCTTCCAAAAAAAAAAATAGCAGACTGAAACACATCGTTTTCATCGATCCTGATGGGTTGGAGAAAAAAATTGTGATTTGGGAAGGCAATATGGCGCCGCCTCATTGCCTCGGTCACATGGTTCGTGACATGATGACCAAGATTTCTTCCTCCGTCATTGGCTGAATCGCAGATTAATGCCTACAGTTCAAAATATTCATTTTGACTGACCTCTTCTGCTCAGATTGTCATTTGTCATTTGTAAATTATTTACTCTCAATCTGTGCCATTGCCAATCGAGTCTCTTTGATTAATTCTCTGTTCTAAATTTCACTTAAATATATAAGGTTTAACATTAGCAGGGTGGTATGTTTGTTTTTATTTTGAATGTTTCGCCTTTTGTTCATGGCCAGGCTGATGACTTTAGTGCAGCTTGCTTAACTCGTTTAGTTGGAATACCTACGTCAATATATCACCCATTCAAGAGAGTTTGCATTTGCATCTTGTCATTTGATGCATGTTTTGATGAAGGTTCCTCTCAATTTTAATACATTCATTCAGAATGAGGGGTTGACCTGATTCGTGTAAGTTACATAAACATAAACGTTAGTAGTCATAAGAAAATATACCTATAACATATTTCTGGGAGTTTGTTGAAGAGTAAATTTCTGCTTCAATCACGTCAAAATTAAATACAAAATTTCATCAGTTTTCTTTAATGCAACAAAGTACTGCACACCAAATCCATTCGCCTCCCTATGCGAAAACGCCCCATTGGGGTAGTAGCATCTATTATATTCAGAAAGTCAAAGTGAAAGTCAATTCACATTTCCACAGAGTTCTAAGCACAGTTTGATTTCGACTTCTTGCAAATCATGTAATTTATCATCTTTGAATTGTATATTCAGGTACTTGAAAATCAAGATGGAGCATCGTGAAAGTGGGAATGTTGCAAGGAGTGGATGAAGGCGATGGGTAAGTTATTTTATTAGCTTCACCTTTACATTGACAACACCGATTGCTTTCCCGAAAATTTGATAGCAAATACCTTCAATCCCGGTTCATATCGTATTCTTGTTCTTCAGTGAATGTTTTTGCTCATAATTGTTATTTTCGACTTCTGTTTTCATGGAAGATGACTCTAGGAAACTGCTCTTTCAACTGCGAGGTTGCTTGTTAGTAAATGTATTTGATAAACAAATGATTATTTCAACTATGATTTGAATGTATAATTTTATGGGGTGAGATTACTGTCAAATAGAATTATTTCAATATCTTTCAATTATCTCACCATTATTTTTATTTAAATTTCGTTCCACTCATGTTCCGAGGCAAATTCTCAGCATGCACTATTTTAGATATTGTGCTTTGTGGAGATCATTTTCCTGAGTAATATTGTTGAGTTAGTTGTACACCCTGATTTTAATTTTTTTAGAAAAAAACCCATTATACATTGATTCAATCCAGAATTCAAGTGTCTATGGACAAAAGTGTAGGGGTCCTAGGTACCGTGAGATGTGGATCCATGTTCTGGGGCCTAGCCCCCACTGTCCTTTCCGGACCAAAGATGAATACGATGGCGGAAAAGTTACACAGGGAAGAAGTTGCGCGCATAATGAAAGCCAGTCGCAAAGCCGTGGATGCAGCCTCATGATTAGTTGATCGTAGAGGACAGTGATCTTGGTTCATCGCTGACATAAAGTCCTGTTATCGCTCAGCAATTCAGGCAAGCATTCAATTGAGATATCAACAACAGTTCAGCTACCTGTCGAACAAAATGGCTATCCAGTTAAAGGGAGTGTATAGAACTAGGAAAAGTTGGTTTGGATGAAAAAAGAATCAAGATGGCTTTTGGACTTACAGTGTCCGATGTGAATGCGTGTCTAGTGGCTCATTTTCCAAAGTTAAAAGATGGCGGTGGATACATACATCACTTCCACTATTTCACTCTAGTCTACGCCGTCAGCCATTTTCCTTTTCAATGCAACACATGATTGATAGGGCTTAATTAAATAATTGAAAGATATTGAAATAATGATGAAATAATTGATTCTATTTTGGCGATGATTTCACCCCATACAATTGTGCTGGTGCTTTGTTATATTTCACATGATTTTGCTTATACAGTGTTCTTAAATGAAATGCATTTTCTAAACTTGTTTTGAATATTATTTTCAGCCTTGACCTTGGCATCATTATTGATGGAGACTACTCGTCTTCCAAAAAAGATATCATTTTAGCCCTTGATCCAATCAAGAGGAAAATTGATGATCTACTATTTAAAGTTGAATTAATGGCCATCATTTATACCGTAAATGTCATCTACTGATAATAAATAAATTGTGTTTAGGCTATATTTTTATGAAACAGTATAACTATAGTTCACTAATTTTTATTCCACAAAAAACTGAAACGCAAATCTAAGGATTCTACAAGTACTTCTAAAACAATAAAGAACCAAGACGCAAAGATCAATAAAGATCAACAAGACTAGTTTATACAATTGTATAAATTTGCCTTGCAACATGTTCATACATTGATAGTTTGAATCGGGGAAACCTTTATTTACTATGTGATTTTTATTTGCAGTGTAATATAGCGGGATTACCGCACTTCCTATTCCATTGATTCTCTTTTTTTTTACTTTGCCTGGAAAGTGTCCCACGCAATTTTAAAGTATGTTGAAATCGTGTCATGTCTTTCCAGACTATAAAGAGTATCTAGCTTGCTATATTGCACAAAATTCCAGGAAAATCACTGCCTTAACTTTGGTCTAAAATTCTGCAGAGTTATATCATACTTGGTAATTGGTTATTAATTTCTTTCTAAAACAAAACAAAACGAAACATTATTTGTGAAAAAAAGCTTGCAACAGAACTACAATATTACTTGGTACCAAAAATATCTGCCAATACCACAAAACCATTTAGCGCCATCTTCTTTTTATAATTATATGTATTTTATTCCCAGTATTCTCAAGAGAAAAATATTGCTTAAATCATTAAAGTGAAAAAGGAAATACTTCTATGGTAAGACAAACGTCTATAATACGACAAATCACATCTCACTCGTCAGATTTATTTTGCCTCAAAGTTAAAACGTATATACTCGAATGTCTTCTTAAACAATGTACCAACAACAGAATAAAATACAAAATTACAAACATA
The DNA here is from genome assembly GCF_978046115.1 of Saccoglossus kowalevskii. Classification (NCBI taxonomy): domain Eukaryota; kingdom Metazoa; phylum Hemichordata; class Enteropneusta; family Harrimaniidae; genus Saccoglossus; species Saccoglossus kowalevskii. The sequence continues at coordinate 21,754,490 of NC_140657.1, forward strand.
AATGGGGTTAAGCAGACGACTCTCGATTCGATGTCTTGCAGTTTGAGAAAATATGCACGAGAAATGTGCCATAATTTTGAAGGCAAGCTATTTCCAAACTAGCCCTGAGTACTCGGGGCTATTTCCAAACTGAATATTTGTACTTTATTTCAAATGCAAATTACAATTTGGCTCATTACCCAAATCGCGCATTGAAGTGTATATTATGTTCCGGATTTTTTTCTTCAAAATACTTTATTCACATGCTTCTGACAACATTTCCCCCAATTCTGCAGACAGAATTTTTTTACAAGTATAAAGAATGTCTGCCTGTGTCCGATTTTGAATCCTTTGGCCAAAAGGAGTTGTTGGAAAGTTGCTTTCGCATATTCTTGTTTGAAAATTCCTTTAGTGTTTAATCATTGCTTTTACACCAATTTCTTTTACATTAGTTTCATCAATGTACGTTGTATATATACTGTCGCCGTTTTCACGTGACTTCTATTAACCAATTTTACTAAATAAGTTTTTATACTGTTATTAATATCTCTACTGATATCTAGTTCCACTTCACTTGTGTTGGAGGTATTTCACTGTGAAGTGTTGAACAGAAATAATTATACATGTCCCTCTTGTTAAGAGCCAGAATAGAATCTTCAGGGGATAATATCGTCATTTAGAGTAACCAATTTCTATTAAGGATTTCTATATTATATCTTACAGGATGATTGACGAAAAAAAAAGAAGTTGGAGGGAAAGCAGAGAAAGGCCAAGACAACTCTATGAGGTTGAGGATAAAGCGGATACTGGTTGAAGAGTCTCTTATAGGGATGAGGGCACTTCCAAGTTTGAAGAGCTAAGACGGGCAAGCAGTCAAGGCAGGTTAATGAATCCTTGCAGAGTAATCATGAATTTAACACTTTGCAAGGGAGTGAGGAGAGGCTGAAGGTGGCACTAGTGGTCCAATATTGGGTTGCAGGTGAGGTGCGACAGGTGAGTATTGGTGAGAGGTGCACACAGAAGGGCTACAGCTGTTGACTAGGAGATGGCTGGCTGATTCAACACAGTATCAGCAAACAGTAAAGAAAAAAAGCCTAGTGTATGGAAACCCTGGACAAATGGATACATGCCCTTTAATACAAACCAATACAGACTGAAAAGCACCCCATAAATTACCAAAATAAAATTCCCTTTAATTTATCTTCTAGATTGCAAATCATTCAGTGACTCTGCAACGTTTAATGCGTTTGCACTTGATGCATTAACAATGGAAAAACAAAATGTTGTGACACATACACTGTCAATGGATCATCTACTAGTGAATCAAGTTGTATCGTGGACTCAAGGACAACGCAAAGAAACTATAATGGTATAGATTTACTAGTTTCAAATTTTGATAAGGTAAGATATTGTATTCGCCATTCACCTTTAAAATTTATAGAACTGTTTTATATGAAATTATATATTACTTGAATCAATTATCATTCTTTTTTAGGAATGTGCCAAAGATGTGTTTTTGTTTTGGACATGGCAGAAGCACTATCAAATGGCCGGAATTTCACTTCATGTTTGACAATCCCACCAAAGATGATAGGATGTTTGATAAACAAATTGGCTGAATGTGGTTTGTCCTATGATAATGTATATTTACAATGTTTGAACAATAAAAAAGGTAAGCAGTATTAACTAGACTCCAGCAAACTCATTGTCATGAGTTGCGTTCTTCTTCTGATAATCATTCATTATTTGTTTGTTTTTTTACAGCAAAACCTGGTGTTTTCGTGAATTTAATAGAGACTTGTATATTGATCCATAAAACAGAATATAAAGCTCCTGATGATATACAGAATACAATTTTGTGGTTGAAAACAAACAAACAATGGATCAACTGTTGAAAGTATACACTAAACCAGGTGGCACTGTATTCTGTATGTACGTTAATAATTATTAATTTGACTACATTAAGCCATACTTACCACACACCTAATTAGTAGAAAGATATCTATTGAAAACCTTGACCATTTGCGTTTACTACTGACAAAATTGAGGGCCCCAGCGGTGGATATGTTAAAATCAGAAAATCATTTACTTGCACTTCGTCTAATGTGGTTTACTGTATTATATGTACTCGGTGTAAAAAGTTGTATATCGGCGAAACCAGACGACGTCTATCTGACAGATTTACTGAACATCTACGCAGAGTCAAAGCCAAGAAACTTTATCATCCTGTGACTAAGCATTGCGTTACTGTGGTCCGATTGGCTAATGGTAACGACTCTATAAACGATTCAAATTAGAACAGTCACTCATTTATCAACTCTGAGTGCTTGCACCTGGTGGCATGCATATCCAATTTCAGGCTTTACACGTGATATAATGCCCACGTGGTTCACGTGGTCTGTTGGTATAGTATTGTATTCCCGTTTCTTGTCCAGTTACACTGACAAAGAGTTGCACTCGAAACATCTGTTCTTTCTAGCACCTGCAGTATTTTACCATTTCCCTGCTGGTCGGTTTTATTTTGTTCGTTTTATAATTTGTACTGTGGATCCATTCAAACAATTTCTTGAGTTTTCAGGTATTAATGAGAATATACTTAAATATAGTTTATCATTGTAATAACAGCTTAATCATTTTTTTGATATTTCAGTGAGTGCAGTAAAATCATGTATAGAACACTATACAAATTATATTTATTTGATGGAAGAAAACACCAACACACTTGAATGTGCCAAAATGTACGAAATACTCGATATTTATGCAAGAAGCAGTGATGAGCCAGTGTGACAGAGACAGGCGCCAGTGTGACCGAGACTGAAGATAGTGTTACTGAGAGAGAGGCCAGTGTGACTGAGACGGGATCAGGTGTGATAGAAGCTAACAAAACAGTGAGAGAAGAACAAAATGAAATATACAATTTCTATGATGACAGCGATGATTTATTCAGCCAATAAGAACTACTTGCAGTCTATAATGTGAGACTTTGAAAAATCTATGAATAAAAGACTAGTGAATCTGTCTGGAGGGCTTTAGATGGGCCTTATGTACGTCTCAGTGATTACACAGAATTTAGGGCCGGCTATGTATTTATGTAGCGAATCAGCAGACCATTCTTGAAGGCACTGGAAAGTGCACTCTGAATGACTTGATTTCAGGCTATGAAGAAATTGGTTAATCGTTTCATTATACTGTGAGATTGTGAATCTCATTTGTTACCAGTAATGGGTAATTTGGCTTGGTTTTGTTTTGGATCACGTAACTTTTTTTAGCGCTGACCAATATTAACTTTGACTTGAATCACTCATTCCTTAAAAGTTACTAATAATGTAGAAATTGAATTCTCTTTTTTTCAGTCTAGTTAATTTTTTATATTGTTTTCTTCAGCTGCTTCATTTATATATTTTTCAATATTTACATTAGAATAATCATCGGTTTTTCTACAACACTAATTTTAAATCTGTTTCAATAAACGTTTATTTTTTGTACAAGAAAAATTCTAATAAATGTAGTACACGTTATGTTATGTATAAATATACAAGTTGTATTTTTAACACAGTCTCCTGAGGATAGAATAAACAGAGTTTACATCATGATTTAGAGAGTCCGGAATGCATACAACCACTTACGATCGTAAATATACTCTCAACGCGACATAGGGATTCTTTTCATCTTTATATATTCAATGGCAGTTGAATTCAACTGGCAGCCAGTCAATAAATGATCACAACTTGAAGCCCAATGACGTCATTTAAAAACTTCAAATGTATTTCAATTCCCAACACATACCTTGTTTCAGTTTATGAATATTAATAATAATAAAATAATAAGATTAATGAAGTCAAACTATAAAGATAAATAAGATGTTCATGTTGACATACTGTGACATGTTCCAATAATAAACATTCAAAACACGGACAATAACTATGATAGTTAATAAATATTGGTTCACTAACCTTATTCCAATAAAATTTCCGGCAATATTTGTGTACACAAACGATTGTGACAGACAAGTCCTGTGACAAGCTACTATTAACTTGGGGGGGGGGGGGTCATCTACATACTATTATTATTATCTCACAGACTCGCTGGCCCGCCCAGTACCACCGTTGAGATAATATTATCTCATCGACTCACTGGTCCGCCCAGTGCACCTGTGGAGATAATAGTATCTCACCGACGCCCTGGAGATAATATTACCTCATACACTCATTATCTCCACAGTGCCACTGGGTAGACCAGTATCTAATCGACTGACTGGTTCGCCTAGTGCACATGTGGAGATAATATTTGCAGATGTTGAACAATTCTCAGCAAGTTAAAAAATAATTGTGATGTAGATTAAAGCAAAACAGTATATAGCTATTATTCATGGAAATTTTATTTGTTGTATTAGAAAAGCAAAACCCATAAACACCAACAGTCACGATTTGTTATATTAAACATAAGTTATTTTGGCGATAGAATTGTAATTTAAAGCACTTTGGTCTGGAATGGGGGTATATATTGTTTGCCCTTTGGTCCAATATCAGGTTTACCGGACTAGAATGGGGTCTATGTTTTAATTTTTAAAGTCTGCAACCATCTGCCATTATCTATCCCGTTAATGAACACCACAATGCAATGTGATTCAGTTCGTACGAATTTGACGTGATCGAAATATTTTTCACCGAATTTGTGGATCAAGTAAGTGAATCTCAGCGATTATTGAAAACTGTAAAGATAATTTTATAAATGTTTACTTTAATACACCTTTTGCACAATATACCAGAAATCGTTATAATTTAAGTTTTGTCACCACTTTTAAGTACCGGTACAACATTGTTTAAACAAACTAGGAAACTTTTCAGTATCAAAGATTTCTGAAAATCAATATTAAAGTTGTGATATTACACCTTCTACAAACACGTTTTTTGGCGAAATATAATCCATGTCTGATGACAAAAAAATATTTTAATTATAGCTACAGATATCCTTGTATAGAAAACAAAGTCACATGTATGAATTCCAGTCACCCCCATTTAATAGTGAACTTGACTGAACCAAAGTGATTTCTCCTTTAGTGACAATTTTTCATCTTTCATTTCTCGATGATAGTTTGGATATACTGTAGGTACCTGTTATGGGAAAATGTTCTTATGTTTAAAAAACACACACATTATCTCCAAGACTCTGTTTGGATGACACTCACACTTGATAATCCCATCTGGGGATGCACCCATAAATGGAGAATCACAATCAACAAAAAGACAATATTCTTCAATTATGAAGCCTGTATGGTGCTTACATTCGCTTAATTGGAGCAGATGTTTAGTCAGTCCAAATTCAATATATCTGGTCCCTTCTAACAATTGCTCTCTACCCATGATTTTGTTTTTGAGGTTTTCGGATGCTTGTAAGACCCAACAGTCTGCATTACTAGCAGTGATTCGTGCCTCAAACCACTCAGGACTTTCTTGAGCTAGAATATTTAGTGTATTACAATCACTGATTTACGTATTCTCACGCAAGTATTGTGAAAAGTCCATGGAAAGTTGGTATTTTATAAAGTGCACACTTTACTACTGGAGATGGGCTCACAAGTTTAATAAACAAAGATTCAGATTGACTGCTATAAATTATTTCTATCAACTCTTCGACGATTAAAAACATCCAAAGAAAATAAAAGTCAGACAACATGCTTACAGGATCCGTCATCTCTGAAATAAAAGCAGTACTTGTACATGTTTAATTGAGAAGGAACACTTGAAATTACTGGCTTTGAGTAAGAATACAATAAAGATTTCAAGATTTAATGAAAGGTTTATTTCTGGCCATGGTCACTTGATGGTCGCATAATTATTTTAAAAAATAGCATCCAATTTCAATGCCCAAAATTATAACAGTGCCTTTGAGTTTAGGATTTTGAACAATGAGGCATATTATGAATTGAAATTAAAATTCAGTAGAGATAATATATAGAAGCACCCTTCGAGACCCATTTTTTTCTACCAAAATTTAGGAGCAACATTTTGCCTATTTTTATTTTTTTGTTGATAATTTTAGACCAAATGAACATAATTTTATATTGGCTACAAGTTGTGACTCAACATGTTTTGTTTTGTGAAGTAGAGTTGCTAAGCAAGCTTAAAAACTTGCGCTCAATCTTGATGAAAATAACAGAACGTCATGGGCAACACACATAAAATCTATTCTTTTTGAGTTTAGTTTTGGTGAAGTGTGGTTTTGGCAGGGTCCTGGTGACCCTGAAGCCTTTCTCTGTCAAGGGCAAATGATATTTTTAGACAAAATTGGAGAGCGGAGGTGTTACAAAAGACAAACTACGTACATATTGTAATTTCAAAGTCCTATTCCAGAGGGAAGATTATTTATTATTTATTAGTAATGTTAAATTGAGAAGAACATTATCATGCTTTAGATGTTCCAGTCATGTATTGACAATAAAGGGCGGCAGGGTCATGGGGCTTGACATTGACTATAGACTTTGTCAAGTCTGTGACATGATGGAAGTAGAGGACGAATATCATTTCATTATGATATGTCCTCTGTACGAGATGCTTAGAAAGCGGCTCATTCCCATTTGGTCTTATACAAATCCATCTGTAAATAAGTTTTATTCTTTAATGTCATGTAATTCATTTGAAATTATTAGTAACTTAGCTGTTTTTATACAAAATGCATTTAAGTTGGGACAAGATGTACTTGACCTTTGACCAAAGATTTGTTGCATCAGTATTGTAATAAGCAAAAGGGGCCAGTGGCCTATAAGAGCAAATAAATATATATAAAGAGTCAGGTTTTGTGAATGTTGATGTTGGTGGTAAAAAAAAATGGCGGGGATATATCTGGCTGCGTATATACACATTTAAATAAACACTCACGCTGCAACACACTCACATCCAGCTGATTTAATACAACCGTGGCGTTGGTAGATTACCAGTACCCAGGTCTCGTAACTCCCAGCTGTTTGTCTCTGCTCTGGTTTGACTGACCCGTGTAGGTAAACATGTTGTGTATGATCTTGTATACAGCCAAGACAGGCACCTTCTATGTGACAATGTACATACGATACCCATCATCAGCCTTGTAATTGGACAGTCTCTCAAAGTCCAACAGCAATTAGATACCATAAAACCAAATACATCATCCGGGGTAATTGAAGGAATCTCCCTAAGGTTTGTTTGCCATTCTACCCTGGCACCATATAAATCGGACTGGTTCCCATTATCGTCGACCAGTTTCCGCCATTTCATGGTCACTTTCTTTAATTACTTTTGTTTTGACTTCTCGGCCAATTCAACAAGTTCTCGTTAAATTTGGCATGGTGTGGTATTCCTCTTGCTTTCAGAAACCACTTCAAATCTTCGACAACCACCAATAGAACTAGTACTGGCGGTACCATCCATCTTGTAAAAGTGTCGACCTGCTTGCAAAAAAATAGACATGAGATTGCAGCAGACGCTAGAGGGCGCGTGTATTCAAGGTACTGAGAATTTATGACATAACTAAGCTATCCGTTTTATATTTTCAGAAAAAGAATTGAGACAATGGGCAAATACATGTAGTTGTAATGGTTGCTTTAGAGGATTTCTCACAGAAAGGCCTGCATGAACAATTAAGAGCCGGTTTTCTGTACCAGTTCCCTGTGGAAATGAGTCAAACCAAGGACTTTGCGGGTTGCACATGCTCCTGTCCACAAATCGTTCATACGAAAATACAAATATGGACAGGATTACATGACGAAATATGCAGCTAATTTTTATGATCCAAGAGCACCTCGCCATAGGTATTTTAATCAGATTTCTACCAATTTATTGTGCATTAGGATCCAATAATCAATCCCACGCTACTATCGTTCCACAAAAGTGAACAGAACACTACAGCCAGTCCAATCATCACAGATAATAAGAATCTGGATTTGAAGCGCCGATGAAAGCATCAGTATTCTGCTTCCAACAGAAGTTGACATCAGCATACCAAATGATGATTCTGTGCCTTTCAATGGCAAGTATGGCATTAACGCAGCCTCATTTCAGGATATTGTTAAATTTGTTGCATTAACAAATTTAAATGAAATGAAAAACGTAGAAGTACAAGAAACGCGGTCAATCTCGCAACATAACCTGACATGAAACCAGAAGAAAATGACTACATTGAATTTCGGAAAGTGTACAGCGAGGGTACCGACACTACACATGAGTTGTGTATATATGTTTTGGTTGTTTTGTATATGTTGTAATTGTTTTCCAGGCATAGCTGACATGTCTTACATAATAATATTTGGCAAAACAGCTGCCATGTAACATTCTGGTATGTAGATTTAAACTATTCACTAAATGCACTTTATAAATCATAAAACTATCTCTATAAATCAACCGACAAACAAATAAATAAATAAAAAATGTTTAACATTAATCACATTTTGACTCTATGAAACGCTGGTTTCAATTGAAATTGTTTGTTTTTGATTTTGCAGTTTCTTGAATCTTTTATACTAGAGAGGTTTAGTTACGCGTTCTCATTCAAATTTACGTGTGCTGAATACGCGTAACGTCATCATCACGTGACACATACGCGGGAAGAACGGCTGGAAGTCGCGTTTGGAACGTGTAGGTGCAGTTCCAGACAGTATTATCATTACGGGTAAGTTCAAAGACAATTTTCTACAATTGTGCTCGCATTTTGCTACTAAATTCTTCTTATATGCAATATTGATAGTTAATATAGACTTAATACATCAATGATGAATATTTGTGTGTTTTTATGATAGAATTTCTTCATGACAGCTGGACCATCTCAGTTGGCTCCTCACAACCCTGCACCTAACATTGGGGAAAAAATTATGAGATTTGCCGCATGGCAGGATGAAATGTTACTGAGGGAGGTAGTCGCGGAAAATCTTTTCACTGCTACCCTAAAAGAATCGGGGAAAGCCTGGTCTGCTATTGCCAAAAAACTTGTCGACGTTGACGAGTCGTTTGTTGTGGATGGTAGACGGTGCAGAGAGAGGAATTATTTACTTTTGGAATACTACAAACAACAGGATATTGCGAGCCTGAAAAGGTTAGTTAATGTTTTAAATTCGACCTTTTTTCCAAGGGCTGTCATGTCAAAACAAGGCGCCATCATAAATTATATTTTCCCGCCACAATTTAACATTTTCGATTTTTTTGAATTTCTTGTTAATTGTGAGTTTAAATGGACTTGTTCATTGCCTAAAGGTCTTAAACAATAATATAGAAACAAATATTGTTTGTTTTAGGTGTTGGTTATAAGCATCACACCTTTTTGTCATTGTTAAAAGCATATAACAAAATTAAAATAAAATTCAAATAAAAATCATAAAATACAAATTCATAAAAGAAATAAAAGCAATATGACCAGAAATATTGGTAAAAAAATTATCACTATAATCCTGTATTTGTTGATGCAGATCTGGAACTGAAGAACAGTATAGGGAAAAGGAACAGCATTTAGAAGAAATACAACAATTGAAAAAAGAAAAAAGGTTAAAAGTGTTTCAAGAGAAGAATGGTGAAAAACAAAAGGCATTAATGATAAGAAAAAGAGCCATGGAAACGTTAAGACCAGCGAGTAAGTATAGTAGTACTGTGGTTTATTATAATTAGAAATGGATTGCGTCTAATGTTAAAATGAAAAACATCATGTTATTGTTTTGTGATTAGTGGACTTTAAAATGAACAGCACAATCCTTTATTGTTTTTATTTAATTACACAAGAGTATCTGTGTTTACATTACTTTTATTAGTCCTCAACTATATCTTGAATGATTATTTGGTACAAATACGAGAAAATTTGGAATACTTATTTTATTCAAAACTCAAATGGAGGCCACGTTGGTTTTACCATTTCTCAGATATAACTTTGATTTGATTTTGAATGCCATGACTTCTCTTCTCAAAATGTAGATGCCACATTTTTATTTATTTTTCTAGATTGCCTTGTATGATGTTAAACTAAATAAATGTTTGGAATTGTGTTTTTTTGTTTTTGTTTAATGTTCACATTCAGTAACCCAAACTTATTTGTTCTTTTAGCTGAAAACATTGAAAATGATAATAATGAGATAACATCTATGCCATCACACCAAAACAAACACGTCGTTCTGCTTCCATTGTGATGTTTTGTCTTTTGTTCAAAAAAGACAAGATGATGAGGCTAGTTTCCGGCGAGAGGAGATTGCTTTGAGAAGAGAGGAGTTGGAGTTAGAGCGACAGCGACTTAAACTCGATAAGGAACGCCTAGAAAATGATCGAAAAGAAAGAGAAAAACATGCTAAAATTGAAAATAGAGAAAGAAATATTTTTTTTGAATTACTTAAAAAAAATCTTAGATTAATTATTGTGTTTACTTTGTGCAGTTGAGATACATTTTTTATATTGGTAGTCTAACGTTTTATGTATAATTTTCATTTCAAATAGTTTAAATTGTAAAATTTACTGATAATTAAAAAAAATGTTTTTGTCTCAATTTTACCTCAGGAATGTTTTAACTGATCTCAATGAATATAATTAAGAAAACAAATGTAGATATAAAGAATCACATACAAACTAAATAACCTTTGACACAAATATTATAGTGGTTTATTTAACACAGCATTCACTACTATGGTATATGATTACAACATAGCTGTTATTTACTACAAATGAAACATGTACACTAAACTTACTACCTCTTGAACTAAATTTCATAATATGAAAATTTACACTTATTTTTGTTTGAATCGAAATTCTCCATAGTTATCAAGCTAATTTTTTTTTTCTAAAATCATTGTTCGCCACTGGACAAATATTCTTCTAGAGATGGGGGCTGTACATTGAAAAAGGTGCCAGTTTGACTCCCATAAATACATGTATGACAATTAGTGAGCAGTGCTCCTACCAAGTAATATTTTGCCACCGGTTGCAAAAATAATTTTAAATTCTTTCTGAAATCAAGAAAACCAAAATATCCAAATATTTTGCCAAAACGCCATTCAACACATCCACGTACTGAACTCATCTTTTTGTTAAACTCTCTCTCTTCAGGAGAGAGAAGAGCACCCTTAAATGGACATAGTAAATGTGGTCGCAAAGGGGAGGCTGGGTCACCGTACACTATATGGGTCACCATTTGGGGCGTTCAGCTGTTGAAGTTGTTCCAATAAACCACTTTCTGCCAACATGGCAGCATCATGTCGTCTACCTTCAAATGGCCCAGACATGTGAGCTATCAACCCATTAGGGGCAATTATGGATTCAAATTTAATAGCATGTATTGGTTCATGTCCACTGAAGACCTGTTTCTGGTAATGTATTGGTCTTGATACAGGTTGTGCTGTACCATCTATAAACCCCCAACAGTTGGTGAGTGGAGAATCGCGTTCATGAATAGCATTGCAAAATAACTGCAAAGATTTAGGTTGTAACCAGTACTTGTCCAGAGACTGCAGCAAATGTCCAAAATTATCGTAAATATGACTAAGAACAGTGTTGAATATTATGATGAGTTCACTTCTTGAACGGCCAAATATGGGGATCCAATCGTCCAGGCGATTTGGATAAACCAGTCTTCTCAGTAGGACGCATACACCTTCCACACTCCAGTTGCCACAGTCTTGTTTGGACCTACAATTGTATGTGGAATTTTCAGAGCAGACTTCAAATGAAAGAGTTCATCTTTCTCAAATCTGAACATAGAAAGACATTGATTATTGGTCAGTGAAAGAACATCAATTCTGGCACCATCTGGAGTGGGAACTGTAGATGGAGAAATACAGATATACGCTTTCTTTTTTAAGGTTCGCGTGTTACAACGCGCAACTAAACTGACAGTACGTGTACGGGTAGACCAGACGCATAGAATCACTTACGCGCAACTAAACCTCTCTATTATCTCCCTATGAAAACCTGAACCGTTCCCTTGTGTTGACAAACTTAGGTATACCAATAACACAGGAATATTTTGTAGTAGGTCACATGTACAAGTCATTACCAGTTTTGTTCATGTAGCAGTGCTCAATTTCATCTTTTGTTTGTTCATGTCAGAAATTCGAACATTTTCAGCCTAATTTGTATTGCCTCATTCACCCTGTACTTGCCTTTCTTAAACACCACACACCTCAGTACATCATATGCTGTTCTCTGTGCAGTTGAGGCTACTCCAGCTGGTTTCGTTGTAGCAAAGTGTGTTGATAAGGCTTCCAGCAGATTCTCTCCCATCTGCAGATTTCTCTTTACATCTCAAAAGTTTCAAAAATACTCTAGCCTTTTGTCGGGATGTAGTTGTCAAGACCTATTTTGCTTTTTTGACTATGCATCTTTCAGTAGAAGGTGAAGAGAATGGGCTGATGTTCTGATTTATTCTCATCTTCAATGCTTCAATTCAAAGAGTCTTCTGCGTTGTACCTGCTCTTCCAAATTTCTTTCTTGTGCTGCCTTTGCTCTACCACGTTCCACCTGCTCTAATCCTGTCTTGTATCTTCGCCTTTGTCTGTATTTCTGCATTTCCTGTCTTTTTTGTTCCCTTTCCTCCTTAGCTATTCTTGTAGGTACTTTTTCCTCTTTGTTCTACTTATTTTCTTTCGTTCACGGTCCTTATTTTTGCTGAGCTGCAGCAGCCAATCTATCAGGATCCCTCTTCATATTTCATCTCTGTCGTCTTTTCTTGGGGCTGTTTTAGCTTTCCATGTGTCCCATCCTCTACCTCACTTGCCTTTCTTTTTCTCATTCTATGTTGTTTTTCTTTCATCCTAAAAGCAGTTTATTTCACTGTAAAAGAACAAGAATGTATGTATCATAATTCTTGTGAATACACCTGTATGACCACTTCAAAATAAAGACCATGACAATATGTGCTGAATTTATTTTTAATCCACAAATTCAGTGAAAACAATGACACTCTGTGTCAGATATTTCAGTCCTGGTATATATTTCACATCCACAATATTCATTATAATCCAAAACTCTTTTATTCAATATTTTTTCTACAAGAAGCAGGGATTCTTCTCAAATGTAATCCAATATGGTGGACCTCAAAATATTTATTTACTAGACTGCTTAACTTACTTGAAAATGCCAATATGGCGTTTTGATTTTATACATACAAAATTAACTTAAATTATTTATTTTCTTGTATCATTGAAATGTTAAAAATATAATATATGGCAGCCCAGTCATGTTGCTTTGGACCTAAATTGAATACCCAAATGTGCTTTTGTAGTGACCGTACCCCCTGGGAGCCATCTTTACTGCTGCTGTCATATACTACTTGAAGCAGAAAACGCTCATACTAAGCTTCATTATTTACAATCATCACACCTTGTTTCTTAGTTTAAAACATTAGTTTGTATTCCAAATGATTTTATAATGCCACCTTTGTCTTTGTGTGCTATCGTAACAAGTTAGCAAATACATCATGTGATATTTTAAGATGCTACTGGAACATGCTACTTGATACTAATCTAATCACATTTGCCAATGTATGCTTTTCATCCCCATTTCAAATTACTTTGTGAGAATATGCTGTCTTCCCAGTTGTGGACTACATAAATTTGTTTTATAGCATAAATGATGGAATTACAGCCAAAATTTTGGGTGTTAAATTCATTAATACCTTAGCCAAATATTATATGATTTCAACAATTTTTGCTTTGTTTTTATCGTCAACAAGGGGGCTAATCCTAGAGCTCGTAACACTTCACAACTGCAAATGGTACACTTGATTGAGAAATGCCCGAGACAAAAATAGCAGGAAATTTTTCAAAAGATATTTCTTCTTTCTTTGTGAAAAAATATGTTGTTGCCTGACCTGACAGAGGACTTGGACGTCAGTTCTGTGATGGCTTTCACAAAACGTAAATAACTAAAGAGTAAATTTTAATTGAATAGTCTGTTTAATGCTACACTTTTTTTAAAGATATAAAGCCAAGCAAAGACGATGGTAAAATTCCATGGTACGCTGAGCCACATTATAAATGTTCGAAAGTAACTGGCGAAGTTAAGCAGAACTTAAGTTATGAACACTGACTGATGCGGGAACATTTCCTAACAATACATGTTTTTTTTTCTGCAATAAGATTCCAAATTAAAAAAAAAAACAAATAATGCGTCGTTATGAAAAGTGTGATGTGCAAGGAAATTATACTATACTATGCTCTGAGGAGTGTTTGAAAAAATTGAAAACTCAACAGACAGCAAGTTTTTTTTCCTCAAACAAGAAATCATGCGACTCAAGCTGAGAGTGTGAAGTGATAAGGGAAAAGTGAAAGAATACAACTACAGAGGTTGCATGAAAGCTGTTTGCAAACAGTTTGAGAAAGCAGCGGATAATGTACTTCTAGATGATAAAACAGTGTTGAAAGATTTTCATGTAATGAAAAAAAGGAGCTCATTATCAACAAGGCTTTTCTATGAGGTAATTCTTATGTGAGGCGGGCCCCGTCTGGCAACTTTGGATGGTGCCAATCTCTTAGGACCAATAGTCCATTCTGTTTAATTAATTTGCAAGATGGACATCACAGTCCGCAATATGAAAATCATAAGAGATATATACAAGTTCATTACAGCAGATATTGATTTTAGATTGCCAGTTATGGTTGCAGAGGATGAAACAGCCATTACAACAATGTAGTCAATGCATTTAGATGATGTAAGATAGGAAGCGGTAATCTTCTTCATCCTAGACCACCCAAAATTGCAATCTTGATTATGCCAATATGTAATTGCTTTAATACCAATTTATATATGGACAGTGACAAACCATTCAGCGTCTGTATACTGAAATTGTGGAGGACAGTTGGTCCTTAATTAGTAACTCGTCTAGTGTAGATAATGCTTCAGCATTGACACATTCTGGTAACAACCATTTCAGACCAATCCCTCATGATTTAGGTTTTGTTTTTTCATGTTGGAAAGAACAGAAAGTTGATGGTAGTTACATTATGAGGGAGATTGCTGACCATAAGAAGTTAAGTTTCAAGCTCCTTTCAAATACTTAACGCCCTCCCAAGATTTCTCCAGGAAACCCTGACTGGCCATCCTACTTTTAGTTGTTATCCGCAGATACTGGAACCATCTGTATGTAAATTAGTTTAATCTGTGATGAGTTAACTATTGTATATGAGGATCATTTATTGGTCAACTAATGCAGGGTATGTAATAATGAGTTGTTGAATATATATACCTTACTATCCACATTTTGAAATGTAGGGTCAAATATTATTTCTGTTTTAAGCCAAGAACCATAGACCTTTAGATCTTACCATGAGTAGGATCTAATTAAAAGTTCTTCAGAATTATTGAATCCTTACAGTACATATTTATTTAATACCGTCGAATAATAATGATCTGTTAATCAGTCTCGTGACCAGTCAATATTTGTTTGTCATCTGCATGTGATAGGTTATAATTTTCCCATGATGCCACATAATTGCCTATTGACCAATCACATCACAGAATGCGTGCGTGATATGTTATGACAATTATACAGAGAAATTGAATCAGTGATCTTGACAGATAATTTGTAGAAATGGCTGACTCCTTGTGGAATTATTTTTTATTTCTAGATCACAACAACGTTTTACTGCCTGCAAGATCAATCAACAGCTTTTTTTATAGTAACAAAACATAACTGTCCCGGTTCAAATATACAAGAAATTAAATCGTTCCCCAATGATTTTTTTCCAGCCTTGTCCAAACTATCACATCATTTGTAAGTATTGGAGAATTGTTAGGAAAACAGATTCATTCCCATTTGTTTACCACTTTCCTAGACTTGCTTGCAGTCTGCTGCGATTCCGATGAAAAATTCTTGAAAAATAAATATGAATTGCGTAAACGAGGGATGAACACGAAAGTCATGTGACCGCGAAATCCCAACAGACTTGTCATCAGTGTAAGCACCCTCACATTACCGGCCAGATTCGGGCTTCGCATACGTCAGATGGCCATGGCGTGTCAAACAAGCGTCTACCCATGAGCCTTTGCGTTTTTAGCGTGTGTTGTTATCGTCGTTTGGCACCGCGCGTGTGCAGGCAACGATCTTCCCGCTTTAAGAATTGAAATCAAAGAAAGCTTAGAAAGAACTCCATGTGCTGAGAGTATTGGAGACACATTAAATATAATTCGAAATTACTTAGCTGAAAACTAATTATGCAAATCAGAAAATTAATATGACCAGATTTGAGTGTAAAACTAATGAGGTCTGCGCAATGTAACAGAAAATCTATGTCTCCAAGTTTAATTGAAATGTGATTAGAACCAAAAAATTATGAATTATTATGCTTATTAGGGAATTAATATGAACAGATTTTTACCCCAAACTAATTAGGTTTGTACATTGTCCTAGAGCATCTTTGTACTAAGTTTCATTGAAATGGAATAATGAGTACCGTGAAAACTTTCGACCCCTCTAAAAATTCGTCCGCCTATTTATTTGCCGGGTTTCGGTGTTTTATTTACCTCCAAATTTTCGACTACACTAAAAATTGCCGACTCATTCTTATTCGAAAATTGCGACCAGTTTTAGTTTTCCCCCAAACGAATAAAAAACCGATGTGAGCGTTCAAACGGGACCTTCCTCAAAGGCATGAATCCGGGTTTCTGATTGACTGAGAGATTTTTATTTTATTGGTAACGAAAATATATTCTAAATAAACGAAGTTTCAAATAAAAACGAACACAAAAATCTCGGCATGCTGCGTTTCTGAATTGTTGATTATTACTGTACTCAGTAGTGATTATAATAATGTACACAAAATAAATTTGTTGAATGGTTATGAAATACAAATAAAAGTCAACTTAGTTTCATCTTAAGCGAATGATTCCGGTCTTGTATAAACGTTTGATGCTGTATATCCGCCATGTTCTCTTAGGTCAAATCGCTAATTAACCAATCAAAAAGCTGGATGATGCCAACGTGTTCAAATTACCATAGCTTATTTAAATATGTTAATGTTATTGAACGCAATGCGGAAGAGATTGATGTTGTAGTAGGATATTTTGGCTTGGATTTTGATGCGAAAACGGCATGATTTATTTTAAATAAAAAAATTAGTTGTTTTTAAAAAATAAACTGGTCATCTGAAGAATAATTTAACATTGTTCACAGTGATAAAAGCTCATTCTCGAAAGGAAGCTTACCCGCTCACGCTAGTCACGATAAAAATCATACACGTGTACTCTTGAATAGACAGACGTCAATGACTACGGTAAAACTTAGACTCTATTTTAGCCGGCAGGATTGATTGAAATGTCCGAAAAATGACGCCAAAATACACCTTAAAAGTCCCATTTTATTTTCTTAAATCCCATTTTATTTTTTAATCCAAGGGCGAATTTACGGCAGAATTTGGTCCCTCAAATAAGGGACACGTGAGCTTTGATTCTAACCGGATACATTGCACTGGGTCGGGGAGATCGTTTGCTAAACTTCCATGTATCTTTTGTCCAATGGGTACCTGTACTTCGAACATTCGCAAGTTTTCCTAGGTAGTGCAAGACAGCTTTGTCTTTTGACCTATTAGTTTTGTGCTGACCTCTTCTCCGCGTCTTGATGTTTTGTTTTGCTTGATGACTTTGTTTAGATTTTGAGTTACAACTCGGCCACGACCTTTGCTTTTACCGTGAAACATGAGGAAGTTTACGTCAATTGACGGACATTGCATTTTTTAAAAACTAATGAAGCACACTGTCTATCATCACCATTTTTTTTTGCTGATTTCTACTCTGAAAAATTCGACCGTCCGAAAATGCACCTTAATTTTGACTCTAAAAACACGTCACATTTCTAACACCAATTATTTAAAACCGGTCGAAATTTCGGAGTTTTTACGGTCCTTTAGATATCAGTGTGAAAGCTTAAAATTGTTAATTATGCAAATTAGGTAATTAATATGTACAGATTTTAACCCACAATTATTCAGGTCTGTCTATTGTCCTACAGCATCCATGTACATTCATTGATATGTGATGTATAGTACCTGAGATATCAGTGTGAAAGATGGTTAATTATGCAAATTAGGTGATTAATATGCACAAATATTTACCGGAAACTAATTGGGTCTGCATAATTCTAGATTCATTGAAATGTGATGATTAGTACTTTAGATATCAGTAGAAAAGCTGAAAATTAATTATGCAAATTAGGTAATTAATATGCACAATTATTTACCCTAAAACTAATCAGGTCTCTGCATAGTCCTAAAGGATCTATGTACCAAGTTTCATTGAAATGCGATGATTAGTACTTGAGATACCCGTGGAAAAGCTGAAAATTAACTAATTATGCAAATTAGGTGATTAATATGCACAAATATTTATTGAAAACAATCAATCTCTGCATAGTCCTTGAGTATGTAAGTACCAAGTTTCATTGAAATGTGATGATTAGTACTTGAGATATCAGTGGAAAAACCGAAAATTGACTAATCATTATGCAAATTAGGTAATTAGTATCCACGGATTATTACCAAAAACTAATCAAAACCTAGCATTAGTTCAGAGCATCTATGTACCAAGTTTCATCAAAATCCAATGAGTGGTTCTTTAGATATCAGTGGAACAGTCATAGAACAGCTAAAAATTAGCTAATTATCATGCAAATTAGGTAATTAACGAGCATGGATTTTTACCAAAACCTAATCAAATCTGCGCATTGGCCCAGAGCATCTATGCACCAAGTTTCATCAAAAACCGATGTATGGTTCTTTAGATAGCAGTGGAACAGTCGGACACACATACATACACACATACAGACACACTAACTGCAAAGACTCCCATTTTGTGCTTCGCACATGGGAGTCAAAAAGGACGTAAGAAATGTACCCGAGCTATACATTGATGATGTCATTAGAATTTACCAGGTAGTTTTTGACAAGTCTTTTGATAACAATGCTCTAAAAGCATACAAATCGTTACGTGCGTACAACTTGTACGAAGCTGGGCATGTTCATAGCGTTGACTATGCTATACTTGAACGGTATCAAACATGTGTTGTTCGCGGGAATGTTTCCCTTTGCAGTCAACAGACAAGGAGTATCAAATTTATTACCAAACGCTTCAGCGTGGTATTAAGAATTTGTTTTCAGGGTTGGGTGATACCAAGGTTGAAAATGGTTGCACATATAGGTGTAATTCCTGGAATTGCAATAGAGAGGGTTCAGGCCGAAATACAATATATAGTGTTTGCATGTTTCGTCTGATATTTCTGTGGTATTCTGCTGCTGTAAATAATGCAAGATTTGTTCCGAAATTCAGTGTGTTGTGCGCACTCCAGGGTTATTCGTTTTTTTCTCAAAACACCCCTATTTTTTAATGGCAGAGTCCAATAGTTTCACCCCAACTGGGAAATCTGCATTGTTGCTTGAATGAGAGCTAATTAAACACATTTTCCAGACCGGCGAAAGTGTATGCAACAGCCAATTTTAACAGCCTGTCACGTGATTTTACTCTGAATGTCAACAAGAAAGAGGCTAGTCCATTTTACGCATTTCTGTTTTAGTATACTGGTTTGAAAATGTTGAATTTGCATGATTTGCGATGTTTTTTTTAACTGAAACTCCCCTATTGATTGAATGTCGGGTTTGAAGAAGAACGGCACACCACGTGATTCGTTTGAATACAATGGTGAAGGGTTGACACAAATTTATGTTGAAGTTAAAAGTTTCTCCACAGAATTTTGCATTGGCAAACATGCCATGCTACTGCGGTACTCCACTGACGGGATGACTTTCGTCGACAGCGGTCGTCGCTGAGCCGCACGCTACAACTTCGCTTGTGATGTAACTTGTTAGCCGTGGATTGAATGAATCTTCATTACCGGTTAAAATGTTGTTCATTTGGCGTTGGTAATCTTTATTTGTAACTGGGTAACGTCGCAACGTCGCCAGCAGAAACATCCTAACTAAAACCGGGCACCGTATATGAAGTTCGCAAAAAAACATTCAGTCTTTAGAAGTCACTTAATTGTATTGCTAGGACGTATTCTGCCGTTAAATGTATTATTTCCATCCGTTTTGCGATAGTATTTTCTAGATTGGAGGCAGTATTTACATTTCATTCAAAGTTCAAAGTTGCGTTGAGATTACGTTGATACAGTGTAACAATGTCCGTCGGCGCCGGTGTGCAACGTAACCAAAATAAAAGACATAATCATTTAAACACTGCTATCACAAGACTGGTAGGAGGTAATAAAGTTGGCGCGAAAGTATTCAAAAAAACAGTTTCTGACTGTTGCCATGGTAGCTGTGGGCCAGGATTGTTTTTTCCAATTAGTGACGGTACAACCTGCCTGTCATGTATGAACAAAATTTATCTAAGAGAGGAGTTAGAAGCTGTTGCTGGTGAAAAGTTACTCCAACGTTGGGGTCCATTTTCTCGGTAATGAAAATAGATATAAAAAACAGTAAATTGTTGCCTACACTCAAGCTGAGTAGAATGAGCTATGTCCGTGCTTTTTAATTAAAGAAATGTAAGGTGTAATACATTTGGCGTGAAGGTATTAAAAGAATCAGTTTGTGGATGTTGCCATGGAAACGGTGGTCAGCATTTGTTTTCGGATTTTACAAAAAGTAACTTTGTGCCTACACTCAAACTAAGTAAAATAAGCTATGTCTGGGGTGTTGTATCCTAAATTTGTAGCAGCAGATACGTTTAGTGAGAAGTTATCAACAAAGCTTGGACGTTCAGTTGTGAGACATGACAAAATAAACGGTGCCAGTGATAGATTTCGAGTATGAAAAAACAAAATAAACGCAATCAAAGGCGCCGACCACGCGCGTTGGAAATAAAGAGAACGCGTTGCGACGAGTAATCTCGCCTGCATCTTTCACTCACACAAACGCACACACATGCTATTTCCGTATATTGAATACGTTGGCAACGGAAGGGACAAGTTTAAATCATCTTTGTATTAACACAACTTGAAAGCAACAGTTTCACACTGAATATATGTTTATAAATTATCAAACTAAACATTCAATGAAGCGGACTGCGACGGTTAAGACGAAAAGACAAGGCTAAGACGAAAAACATGTGACAGTACGATTATGTTCGTCTACTACATGCCCCGGGACTACACGTTCAAGTATCCAACTTCCCAATACAAATTTTTTTTAGTATCAGCAATAATTTCTAGTACTGCCTGGATAATTGCGTATTATTAGTTTACATCAGACATAACCCTGTACAGGATTTTTTAACAATGTCTCAAATTTCCGAAAGAATATTCAAATAAGTTGGGATGAATATGAATTGAATGTCCTTTTACAAATCAGCTATTAAAACAGTTCACCACCACGATTATGGTGAATTGGCGAGTTGTCAACGAAGACGACGGGACGTCTCCAATCATGAGCTGGCTGGTTCGAATTTATCCACTTTTACAGTGATGAATATTGCATTCGAGTTGAGTTACTTGTAATTACAAGCTTGATTTACATTTTTCTTGGGGTGTTTTTTGTCAATGTATTAAATATAAGTGCGTTGGGAAATAGCATAATTATATTGCGTCAGTGAAAGAGGCTGGTGAGACTGTGTCACAACGCGTTCTATTTATTGCCAACGCGCGTGGTCGGCGCCTCTGATTGCGTTTATTTTGTATTTTTATTTTCAAAATGTATCACTGGCTGCATTTTTTTTGTTACGTCTCGCAACTGAACGTCCAAGCTGACTTTGTATTGGCTGTAAGAGCAATCCCAGTGGAGCGGATCGCCAATATCATGTTCATTTGCATATCGACCGTGAAAATACCGAAAACATTATTGCATGGGTGATATGCAAATTTAATAGTTTTAGTCAAAATAAGTGACTGCCTAGAAGTACCATTATTCTTGTTCAAATTTCATTTCACTCGGCAAGTATATCCATGTACCCAAGCGTAAAATATCGTACTTCTAAATATTGTTTATTTCTGCTATGTTTCGAAAAACGCTACTCTTGAAAGGACTAATTTGTTTGCTCCAAGACTTCATTTGCATATGTGGTGTGGAAATACCGATTTTGATTTCAGGGACGAACCAAAATAAACTGCAGTACATATGTAACAATGTGAAATACTTCATTTTCACTGTAAACATTTTTCCGCTAAAATAAATTCCAGTGAAAATGCCATTTCCTACATACCCCATTGAGACTTGACACAGCACAGTGAAAATTGGATTCACACGTGATGCTTGAAAACGAAAATAATTAAGTGAAATTCTATGTGACTTCATGAGAGTTGGAAATGAACAAATTATATGACACCCAACCCTACCATTCCATACACAGTGTAAACTACACCCCCAAAACATCCATTCACCGATGTATTCTATTTTGACTTCTCAGAAGAAATTGAAATAAACAAATTATATGACAACGAACTTAATTATAATTTCAGCTTCTAGTTCAGCACTGGTTAAATAAACTATGTCGTCTCTATGCCAACTTGAAGTTATTCATTGCTTACACCATTGACTTCAAATTCTACGTTTCAATCCGAGGATTAATTGCATTGGAGTGCCAGTCTTATTTTTCTATTGTAATGTCAATTTCTTGCGATTACTCGGAACATGAAGCTGTAACCACAGACTGTCTATGTTCTGTAGCTTAATCCTGGTATAAGTACCGGTTAGGCAGGCTTGAACTATGTATTTGAAGCCAGCTGAGAGGTAAATCCAATCCAATAGATTTCTCATTGTTTGGTAACTATTTGCTGCAAATGCAACAAAAATCAATATAAAAATATTACCCACACAGCCTTCTACAGGTTACTTGTTGATGTATTGAAGTTGAGAAAGGTAAAATATATGGCAGAAAGTGTAAGTGTGTGGCAGGGCGAGTATAATATTCGCTGCATATATAAACAGATGAGAGATAATTCTTTTCATGTCGTACAAATGTAGATTATCTTAATCTGACGTTCCACATAATTACCACATTCGTTTAAGATAATCAAATAGAGTAGCGATATATACTTAAATAAAACATAAACAGTTTAACAATTGCTAATATATGTACCATATCTTTGTTTAGTTTTTCTCATTATAGAATAATCCTATGTCATTATGTATGAAAATAAAATTAATTGTTTTCACTAAACTGTAATCTTAAACACTTGTTTTAATGAATTGTATGTTTAATTTGGTTTTTTACACTCTTTTGTCTGTTTTTAACGTTAGGCTGGGACAAGCCTGCACTCATCTAGCTGCATTGATGTTTGCGTTAGTGGATTTTTTTGAGGGAGGGTACAACATTCTTTCAATTGCTCCGACTAGAATAGAGATATTATGTCAGTCGACTGCAACAAAAAACAACAAAGTGGTGCCAGAACCAATGTCTGAAGTAACAGTATATAAGCCACAATATGTAAAGAAACTTAAATCATGTGCAGATCCTAGAAATATCAATAAAAAGAAGAAGGTACAAGAAATGAGGAGAAATACTCTTGAATTTTGAATTTGAGAGATAAACTTTTGAATTGTCAAATATACTTAAGAGACGAGAGTCCATGTCCTGCCGTGCTACAGAAGCAGGTTTGATGGCCAATAAAGCCATTGATAAATTAAAGTATCTTTTTTTCACACCACGTGCAAAACTAAAGTCTTCCCTAAAACCAGTTTGCACCTGTGAAAGAAGAGCAGAAGCGTCTCATAGCAATAGCATGTCCAGTAGACACAGATGATGATGATGACTATGATAGAAAAGTAACTGAAGACAAAGTATTATTTGATGGAGTGACGGTGTTTAAACATGATTTTAGTGGATCTGAAATCCGGGAGGAAATAGTTGAGCAACTGAGATTGAAATGTAATTCATTTACATATTTTTCTTGTGTTGTTTTTCCTTCACACGTGTAATTACGTACTATTGATGGACACCCAAACTTAGATGGTAAAGATATCACCAAAGTATATCCCACGGGCAGTATATATGTGCAACTACAGAAGAACTTCAGGGTTTTCAGCGTGAGGAAACATATACCAGTAGTTTTTATAATATATCTCTGTATAAATTAATGTACAGAATTTTCTGTGTGTTTTTCCAGATGAACAGCAATGAGGAAAAAACAACCTGTTAAAAAAATTAATGAAGAGCGGATAAATGAGATACTGATTAGTGTTATATTGGTTTGACCTAATTAATATGTATCAGTATGCTATTATAGGTTAGTAGCATCTAAGATGTAAGAATTCTAATTACTGTTACACTGTAATTTCTTTTGCTCATGTTTATTGGATGTTTATGTTTGTACAGATAAAACCCACATAGTCAGTCTAAACATCTACTATCTACCCATCTACACCTGGTTCGTCCTGTATTGTCTTATGATAGTCTTGATATTCCTGCCTTGCAACATATCCATGGTCAGTTCCCCATCTATAATATAATATAAATGTTTATTTTAATTGAATGTGAATGTTAAAAACAGCATAAAACATGTTAATACTTTGTTGCACTGCTGGAGAACCTGTGCTGTTCTGGATAACATACTGAGTGTATACTGTTATTGGCTTGCTTTCTTGACTCGAATTCCACAGTCCTGCAATCATTCTCTTCTAGATGTATAATACAAGTCTACGTGTGATAAATCAAAATACTCATCAAATTAGTCCATCAGTGTTGTGGGTAAGTTAATACTGACAGTCTTCGGTATGTAGACGGTATGGGTACCCTGGTACAAAACTTAAGACATTGTGGTCGTACCCCTGCTTTAGAAATTTTTTTCAAAAAAATCTGCTGCTTTGTTCTGAAACATGTTGAATTCGTTGATGTGTTTTTTTCTCTTTGTGTTGATTCTTTAATACATCATCACCTTTTAAAACAGCATCCATTTTTTTTCTTTTTAATCGTTGCTGAAACAAAATCTATGATTATTCAAAGTGTTGAGACAATCTGTAAATAACATGAAATGCAGAATAATTTAAATGGAGAATATTTAATCTGTAAAAATAACTGAAGCAGTGTTCGAAATTAACGTCGGTCCGTCGGCCTCACGCCGACAGTGGGTGTAAAGGGCCTAGAGCTGTGAAAAACCATCAGTCCTTGTGACCGACCATAAATTTATATTTAAAAAAAAAATGTTCCATTATTTAGTATGATTGTAAGACCAAATGTATAATAAATATCGATAGTAACTCCAGATTTGTTTCAAAATTGCGTTTTCTTCACGTTTGACCAACAAATGGCATCACTCATCGACCTGGGCATACGAGTCATAATTCAAGCTTGCCGAATGATAGCGAAATGCGCCGAACGTGGGAACTGTAACAAACGATCTGATTGGATGTAGGCCGATCAAGCCTCCGATTCAAACCAATAGAAATCGCGCTTACATTTTAAGTTCCGCCATCTTTGATTTGCAGCAAACACGCTGAAAACTACACAAGAACGGCGTGACAAACGGTCTCGGCGTAAACCACGCACATTCCAAATTAGCTGGCAGTCGGAGTTTCAAGACTGGTTACTTTTTGATAACAACAACAAGGTGATGTATTGCCGGCCTTGTCGAGGATCGTGCAGCAGAATTGATCCTTGTAGAAGCTGAGGCTGACACCAATGATTGTGAACACGATGCAAAATGCATGTCAGATTCAGAGTCGGCCAGTGATCATGTCAGTGTTTTTTCTGAAGATTTTGATGAGTTTAGTGACGATGAAAGAAATGATGACCTCTTTGAGGCAGCAGATAATACATCTGATTAATTAGTAAATAAAGGTTTTGCAATTGCAAGCTTGTATTATCCGTTTAGTCAGGGCCTACAGTTAGCTCGAAGGACCTACAGTTTCAATTTGACATAGATCCTTCGGGCCTTTTATGATTTTCAGTTAATTTTGAACACTGAACTGAAGAATTTAGTTTATTTTGTTGAGTTCTTAAATGTTTATCACTGTGCACACACTGAATAGAACTTCAAGATTAATATTTACCTTGTTTTGATAAAATGCCCTTCATTTTGCCTTTTCTTCTGTGCATGTCACTGACTTACATAACTTGACCTCTGCTTCAATAGCATACAGCATTGCTTCAACATGGGAACATGATTCACATAACCTGAAAATATAGAAATTAATTTTTAACACTTTGGCATTGCTTATCCACCCACGCTCCTTTCATCACTAAACCATCCACACACTCGCCTATCTTTAAATCATCCCATCAATCCAGTTATTTATTTATTCATCTTCCCTTCTCCACTTTTTTCATTGAAATTGACAGACACTCATTTCTGTCTTGTGTCCATGTGTTTATTTCTATGTCTGGCGCGTTACTCACACCACTTCTAAGTGTGGAATATTTTACAATAGAAGTTCTCACCTACATTTTATGAACCAGGAAACTCACTATTTATGAAATTACAAATAACACAACACAAACATTAAAATCCATGTTATCACTTACCCTGTCATGTAGTTAGAGAGAGAGTGATTTGCCTACAAAGCAATAACGTGTCAATTAGTATCATTAATTCAATGCATGCAACGATAAGTTTTTCTATAAATACCAGAGTACGTAATTTATAAAATTTAAATATGTATATATACTTTGTTTTGGCTGTATGAAGTGACAGCCAAGTTTTATTGCAAAGTCAGCTTGGACGTTCAGTTGTGAGACATGAAAAAATAAACGGTGCCAGCGTCAGATTTCGAGTATGAAAGAACAGAATAAACGCAATCAAAGGCACGCTGCATTCGAAGTACTGATAATTGCTACATTCGAAGACGCGGGAATCAGAAGACAATTTTTGGCACGTACCAATGTTGACTTTTTTGGACCGTCTTTAAATATACAGGAGTCGTTCCAATAACAAAAATTTTAAAATTTGTCGATTAGCACATTACTTTATTAGAATAGAACATTTCCAGTGTTCACCAGGAAACTATGTTGATACGTCTCATCCAAACGACCTGCCTACTTGAAAATCGCCCTTGCGTTTCCAAGCGAAAAAACATCGAGCCTGGCCACAGTGCTTTTATCACGATAGAGGGACTGTGGCCTGGCCAAAAACGAATGATTTTCGTTACATTACATAGTAGACGTCGGGCCGACGCAGGAGTGCTGCTGTTGTCACCACTCACTGTTTGCCACCTCGTTGACACGTTCGACAATATCAATTGTAACACAAAAGTATTTTTTAATTTGTGATTATTTTAGAATTTTGTCAAATGTCAAGCATCTTCTACCACAGATCGAATCACTGCAAGCGCATATTAGTCTTCTGGGTCGAGTTACTGTGTGTCAATTTGGTGCGATGTAAAATTGTTGACTGCCGGAATCAGGCATCCAGACAACGACTTTTTATGTCTGTTTTGGGAAGACGAAACCTTTCGAGTTATTCCAAGTGTTGATGTAGCGGAAGGTCATCCTGCTAAATTTGGTGATAATTCACTCTGCATAAAGGTCTTCTTTCTTATACTATATGGTACAGATTGCTAACATCCGGGAGGCTGCTTGTTCAAGCTTCTGTGGGATCTCGCGTTATACCTATTGTTCAAGGCTACCGCTGTTATATCTCGGCGGCTAGCTGCTGAAAGTAGAGGGCGCTGTGATACAAGTAAGTGCACCAGTAGCTCCGAGTACAGTCCTGTAGCTTGGCCTCCTTTCGCTGATCATTCGGCCCCCACAGTCCCGAGAAGTCGCATAGAGCGGGGATTCAACACTATTGTGAAGGAATGTATCGGCCGATTTAAGAAGCATTCAGCTTTGCAGTTAAAAAACATAAGCAGGTCGTCATGTCTAATTATTCTAAATACCTTAACTGGAAGCGAAATTACATAAGATTTCCCACTAGGGTTGATCAAATCAACATTTACCAACGTCAACCAAAAGTATACGCCGCCATCTTGTTCTTGACGTACAACAAAACGTTGTTTCGTTGCGTAAAACTAGCTTTCACCAACGCTAGATTTGGTTGCTAGATGTTTTAGCTGGTTACAATCAACTACAGAACGGTTCTCCGCCATAAATTTGTAGGCGGGTGTCGAATCCTCGGTCTATGCGACTTCTCAGGACTGTGGGGGCCGAATGGACTGGAGCTCCAACTAAATGTGAAATGTTTTCAACATTTTAGGACATTTGTTAACATTCTGACTTGATAGTCAAAAGTATTGGGGTACAGTTTTGCTGGTTGTACTTATCATCCATGCCTTTTGTTATACAGTGACACATTCTGTTACATAACTCAAGCACATTGTTCAGACCGCATATTTATGTATGCTAATTGCTGTGTTTCAAGATATTGCAGAAAAGGAAGATATTTTGCGTTCATAAAACAAATATGCAGAAGTAATAAACAATACATTCAGCGATCGTTGGCATCGGAAGCAATACAATCAAGTTGATTACTTGTATTGTGTGCGGAAAAGAACCCGATATTCAAAGCGATATTTTCTCCTGGACGATTCCTAAAAGATTTTAAACTTGCATGGGCTCCTTGAAAACGGGATGTTAAGGTGGTAAATTTTGAAAGTTTTCGCATGTTAGTGATGTTACAGTTGAGCTCTACATTTTTTTATGATAGTCTTTTTGATCAATGTTTTGGAGGAAACTTAACAGTCATATCACATATACTGCAACATGGCAAATCATGTACCATAGAGTGTACTTGACAATTAAATATTTCATTTCACAGTAATTATATATTTTATAACTACTTTAATTTTTTTAAAAAGTAAATTGATAACATATTTACAGCCTGTAGTTTTCATGAATACACATACTTGCAGTATATTGTACTGTGGTCTAAATTAGCATAACCTTCAAAATAAACTTCTCTGTTTTATTTTATTTTATAGTTATATTTTATGGATTATTTTTCAACAGAAAGAAAAGTTAAGGTCATTATTTAGGTTTTGTTGGAACCAAAAAGAATACCTAATGACAGGTTACCAATTCCAAAAGAAAAATAGTCCAAGACGATCAACGCTACATTGGTCATCAATAAAAAATGTTCTGTCTTTCCACCATAAAGCTTGTGACCTGAAGCTCAACAGGTTTCGAAACAAAACAAGCCTGCAGAATTAAGACATCATTCAATTTCAATCTTTATCAGCACACAGAAGAATGTTTACTTTGCGCTGCTATAAGTGACATAGCCATGCAAGCATAGTGAAAAAAAAACACACATCAGAACTTGGAGAACAGCATGGCTATAGACGAGATGTCTTTGTCTTGCAAATTTTCCAGCAGCAAAACACGTCTCCAGATTTTTGATGATGGCTCATGGTCGCTTGAAGTGTTTGGAAAGCCAGCAAATTCTTCTTGGATACATCATAAAATACGAGAAGAATTAGAGGTGTATAAATTAACTTTGAAGGTCGGTACCCTTAAAGTGTCAACAAAACATTCATATTTTTTGTATAATCATGGAGCTTCAATCAATGTATTTTCTGTACTAAATAAGCATGTAATTAATTGGACGTTTCACACTGTTTACACAGCAACACACATTGCCTATAGCAACCGCACCTAACACCAGACACCATCCATACCCATGGAGCAATCAACAGCTTTTATACAGTGGAACTAACAACATCTGTTCCCATAGAGAAACCTGCGACAACATCTACTTCTCCAAAAAAACAACAGCTTCCACATAAAGTAAAAAAAGTCTAGAACCAAAGAAGTCTGCCAAGCTTCAGTAAATAGAGAGAGAGAGGATACAGAACGCAGACTTGTGAGGAAGCTGACTGAGCTGAAACGAAGTGGTGATATAGATGTTTATTAGTTCATAAAGACGATTGACAAAAACGCAAGACTATAACGTTGAGTGGAAACCCCGGAAAACACTAAACCTGTCGAAAAACACTAAACCTGACAATAAAAACACTAAACCCGAGGTAAAGGGTGTATTATGGGTGTACCATAATCGTCCAGTGAATATTTGATTAAAAGAAAGCGAAAACATGAAACAGAACCCACGACGGGTTTAGTGTTTTTTCAACAGGTTTAGTCTTTTTCAACAGGTTTAGTCTTTTTCAATAGGTTTAGTGTTTTTCAACTGAATTAGTGTTTTCCGGGGTTTCCACTCAACGGACTATAATCAGTTTCTGACACATTGCCAAACTGGAGTATAGGCATCTGGACATTTACCACAGACTCGTGAAAGTTGTATTTTTTTTATGAAGACAGTATTAATACTGTGATCTCATGTCACAAATATTCATATGGAAGATGATGTTATTGCAATATTTCTGTAGACAGATATTAATTTTTGTTAAGAGTGCAATGTTTTGTATGTAACTAATTAAACTCGACACACCGGAAACAGGAAAGTGTATTTGTGTTTACTTTTGAAAGAAAAAATGCTCTCCCTAGAAACCATCAACATCTATGTTGGTTTTACAAGCCCCAGTTTCGACAGATTTTTGTTAATGCCTCGCATAATCTAATTAAAATAAGATCTTATTGGGCTTTTTTTGCAATTTTTACCTATGTTTTTTTCCGAAAAAAAAAAATTATTTTATTAGTCTGATCCCCAAAGCCCATAGATCTGCAAGAAGAGATCTAACCACTGAGAGTAGGTCTTACATACTGTAACTAGGACATCTTGCCTTATACACTTGCCTTATCTAACGCCCTTTCTGAATGGCTGGTTGTTGCTGTGAGATTTCAATGAGACCTTTAATGCAGGTTGGTAAAATCTATGGGCTTTGGCGATAAAACTAATAAATTAAAATAGTAATTTTATTTTTTTAATCAGATTGTGTCCAGCATAACTTTTCCTGGGAAAAAAAAGAGGGGAAATGATGTATGTTGGTACGTATTACAATACTGTAAGTTCATATTGTAGAGACCCAAATGTTGCAATATATAAGTTGTATGATTAAATTACTGTAAAAAAGAACCCAAATATACATCAAAATATATAGATATTTATTCTTCTATTTTTTAATTTATCGTTCTATTTTTCAATTTCTTGTTCTATTCTTTAATTTATTCTTTTATTTATTTATCTATTCTTTTATTTATTGGTGTTTTTTCAATTTTTCAATATCTCCAGAACTATGAGGCACATACAAATTCCGAGACACATTTCCAATCATCTTATAAAGCATCAGTTTAAAGATCAGACACGTAATAAAAAGAACACCGAGAAACGGCCAATCCCACAAAAAAACTCTATGCTTGGGAGGTTCACGGACACGATCGTAACTTAATATTAATCCGAAACATGTATGATCGTATTCTGCTACATCTCGGCTTTCTGGGATATAGCATATCCCATAGCATATATGCCATAAATACATGCGGGGAAAGTCCTAATTTCAATTATATTGAACTATAACTTGTGTTTCCCCTCTCGCTACCTTAACAAGACACATGGAAAATATGTATCAATTAAAAGCATCTCAACTTGTAATCTTGATTGGTATATATACTAACAACAAAAATGGAAATAAATAAAACTTTTTGTTTCCACAAAATCTAACTACTTTTTTGATTTCCAAAAACTGAAGTGATGCAATTGGCAGTAAACCCATGAAAATACCAAGTAAATGAATCAATGATTTATAAACATATTATGAATTGTAATTTTTAGAATTCGTTCATTGCATGCATCAGTTCTCCTTAAACCAGGTTGAAATTTGCGAGAGAAAAAAAGATTGTGTATATGGTTTATTCTCACCGTATCTTTTTTGGTTTTATATCAACATCAGCTTTTTCTTTGATGCCAGTTTTATCATTGGACTTTATTACTTGGGCAGGTTTCATTGAAACTAATAAAAGTTTGATAAAATACAGTTTACCTAACATTACCAGGCTTCATTATCAAATATAATGCAAGTAAATATATACATGACCTGTCATGTTCAACACATAACGTAACAGTCAAATTGGTTTGTGGTAGTACAATAATTGTTTATATAAGTATGTGAATTAATAATACGATACAAATGAAAATTATGTTTTTGCAAAACCCTCTTATTTTTGTTTAAACAAAGACAACATGACTGATTTATACATTAAACGTACCTAAAACCTATATCTTGTCGGTCTTCAACAAAATCACTATTCTTTTTTTTTTCGTTGACGTTTTGCTGATATTTGTTCACGACATTTTATCTTTCTGAGGGAGGATAAATTGTGTGCCTATTTTCCAACCTCATGTTCACAAACAACTATTGTACCAACAATTGATTTTAGAGCTAATAAACATACTGTAGCTGTAAGTTAGTGGCACTGGTCAAAATCATACATTTTCGTATTCACACGCGTATATTTCCGATATTCGAAAGTATACGTTAGTCAGCGCACACGTACGTTCAACATGTGTACGCGAAATACGCACCGTATATTCACACATTCGGAACATACTGATACGTAAATATACACAGACCGGGATTATGCAGTGCACACATTAACGTACACGTAATGCAGAACAACGCTGTCTTACGTAGTTCTACGTATACGTAGTATATAGAGTTAATACCGACGTAGATTTTGTGTATACTTGACACATTTGAACTACACGCTATTGGCTGTTTTTCTCAGAACATTTGCATGCAGGTTGCCACTGGAGGCCAAATTTCATTTCCGTTTCAATGGGAACGTTCGTTCGCGGGTGCCGCAGGTTCCTGTAATATTACTAGTTTTTTTTAATTTTGTTTATATATTTATAAACAAAATACACAACCTAGCAGTCACAGTTAGGAAGATAAAGGTTAATGCCATGCCTGTTGCCATCCCTATGATCAGACCAAACTCAGGTTATTTTCGTTGTCGGTCAACAACTACTGTAATAACTGGAACAACACACGCTAATATAAATATAAAACTTACCATTAAATCTCTCTCGAAATGTTTGTCCTCAAAATGGTCTGAACAAAGTCGAGTACGTGTCGTCACTTTCAGGTTAGTTCCTCTGCCGATTTTTCGTAACCAACAACTTACGTGATTTTTCGTTTGGGATTTTGAAAAACTTGACATCAACTGGGGTATTACGTGAATCGTTATGGCACCCATAGGCACAACACCTCACCATGTTTCAATTTGTAAATTGTCAGTAACAAGGACTTATAGTAAAGCTTCTATGGGATAGTTGTACTAGCGTGAATGGATGCAATTGTCGATGTTCACTAGTGACGTCATTAACGATCGCCCCCCTATGGTCGAAATGACGCCATGCAAAGAGGACGTTTGTCGTCTGCTTCACAGCCTGGTTTTTACCCGATTTATACGGCCTTCCGCACCACATGCAAGTTGTTTTTATCGCCAGAGTTCATCCTTAGATCTCAAATTACCTGCACAAAGCGGCAAAAGCCACACCTCTGCTCCCCTTTAAGGACATTTTCAAACACTTAAAAATGATTCAGCTTCAAAGCAACTATACATGTATGAACTATTTGTGTTGAAGTACCACTAAAATATTAGCTGATTTTCAAAAATAATCAGCAATTCATGATGTTGATTTTGATAATCTCAAATTATTATATTGTGCACATACTGACTAAAATAATTGGAAACATTGACAAGAACCTTAATTTCTCTGTTCATATTTTAAACATTTTGTAGTACCCCATAGGTCTATATGATATGAATGAAAATAAAACTAAGGAGAAGATCAAATTACTGAAAATGATATCAGATAAATATGTGCTTACTTTCGTGGACATAAATGGCAAAGTTGAAATAGTAGAGCCTATATTTTTTGGTAAGTACTTACTATTAGTAGCATAATATTAACTTTAATCATAGCATAGCCCTATTTCTACCAGCGTTTTAGTACTTAACAAATTTGCCAAAAACTTTGATACCATCATACTTGCTCTATCATATATCAATAGCCCTTGTGTTTAATGACACATTATATTATGGTCAAGCAAGTCTTATTTTAACATTTACCGGTATTTAAGCAACATACGTAATACACTTTTATTAGTGCAAAAATTCTGATAAAATTATCAAACGCTCATCTTGCACGTGGGGATAGATTAACTGATGAACGTGCTCAGGGAGCAGAGCGTGCCATGTCAGATGCTACGACTTCTGTGATAAGGTTTGATGGGATAATTCCTAAGTGCGAGGATTTTCATTGTGAAATGAATGTTATGGAGGTATTGATGATACTCTATTAGTTATCAATCTAATTTAAGTGCACATATACCAATATTTGCTCCTTGTATACTGTAACTTTCCTGTTTTGTACATTTAGCATGTCTTAATTTGTATTTTTTCACAGGCTACATACAAACTAACTTATGACGAAACCAGTTCAGTAGATATTTGTACAGCCGTCTACTTTAGAAATGTTCCGAAATATAAAACTGTGACCAATAAAGTCAAGTCATCATACAGGCCTAACAACTCCATGTATTTTCTGATACATGATGCACAAATATGTGTTATGTTGATGACTGAACTGAATATGGACACTTGATTCAGTGGTTCAGCTTCCCTTATAATTGGAGGATGCAGATGCTAGAATAACATGGTATATGGATCATTGTACAACTGTGGTATCCAAATACTTTTTGGATGAATTGGACATTTATTCCAGTGTAAGGGATCTATTTTATGATGAGGCAATGCAGGGTAATTATTGGCAACAAAGGTTAAATGATGAAAACAGATGAAAAACTGCACGATATTATATCTTGATCTGGGGGGCGGGTACAATTTCAAGATTTCGAGAACTGCTGAAATTGATAGTTTCAATCTAAAAATTGGAAGTATTTTCTGGAAAACATTAAATATACATTTTGACAATTTTTTTTCAACAAGAGACTAGCCGAGTACTCCTCATAAGACCTTGATATCACTTGTGAATAGAGCTGTTTTGATATACAAGTGATATCGTCCAACAAGTGACATCGTAGACGATATCATATCCATAAATGGAATGATGGGTACCATAATAATGGATGTTATGATAAATGTCACTCAGATCTACAATATTATTGGTTGATGTTGAAATATTAACATAAAGCTTTTTTTTCACTTTTTTGCAATAACAATATTAAATTGTTCTGCCTGCAGATGCAAATGCCATACCGGTGAGAAGACTTATAAACATCTCAATAGTCTTATTGCCCATGAAAAAGATGTCCATAACATAATATCGAAACCTAGATGCGCAGAACAAGTGCAAAGAAATGATCAGGAAGAGGATGCGATTCAGAACCTGCTGCACCGCAACCTCGCAGATGCTGGAGATGGGGCACGAAGTGTTCGATCTACTAAATATGAACTTGGAATTTACAATCGGACCAATAAAATAAAGTATCTTATAGCTTGTATTCATTTGCAGTCTCTTGTCTAAGCCAGCTTAAGTGCCAATGAAGCACATTGGCTGACTTGGAATAGAACTGTAAATGTTGGAGGTGATAGGTAGGTGGTTATCACAATTAAGCCATTGACGGTTATGTGGAGATAGTAAACAGAGAAGTTAAGCGCCCATGTAAAGGAAATCAAACAAAACAATCCTGTATATAAATCAGGCTTCTTTGTATAGAGTTCAAATTAATATGACTAAAAATATTGATACCTGCACAACCTTCCATAGAAGGAAAGGAATACATAAAGTATCTAACCGTGATCAAGACCTGGGGAAAATAGTGTCAGATTTAGTCAGTAATAATGCAATTAGTACATGTACCAGGGAGGAAACTTAAATGCAAATGATTAAAAAGTATTAGGAGACTCTTTGGCAACGATGCACACAAAAGCTTACCAGAAATGATATCAAGGCACAAGCAGCATACAACAATTACTACACACTGGTAACGTGCATTCTGGGTGCACTTTACTCGGGCCACAGAAATGTAATACGAGAGGGTTCAACACACGTTTCATGTTTTCAGATAATTTGGTTGAAAAATGGTTGGCTGTGCCCAGCAGAGCTGATATGAATGTTTTTTGTCAACAAATAAAATGCAGTTGTATTGCCTACAAGGATCACCCTCGGTACATGATATGAAATGAATCCAACCAATGGTTTCATAGTTATAAATGTATATAGGGGACAAATTCAATTAGTTATTTATTATTGGCATTGTATCAACATTGGATTAAAAATATCCCAAAAATAAAAATTATCACATATTCAGAGGTATTTGTTTGAATCTGTTGGAGAAAAATACAGATCCTCATATCACTTGTAAATGACAAATATATGAATTATGGGCAACAATGTGTTCAATTCTCGTTTATCACTGGATAACATAATAAATTGGTCATCAATAACAAAGCCCATACTGATTGCATAATCGACTAAATCGGTGGATGAAAAAAATATGACAACAGCATGGTTCATCCAGGAGGCAGCTATAATATTTTCATCATCGACTAAGGCTCCAATTGTAGTCACGTACTGCTCGACAGTAAAGCTTTCAAACGATGCACACCTTACTGCATGCTTCCGAGTAAGGGAGACACCGGGTGGTCGATCAGTGGAGGTCGCCATCTTGGCTGAATCCCACCCAACCACAAACAAAAAACAAATCCAACAAAAATCACAGCAATCCGCTGTCAAGATTCAACAGAAATACTAAAATAAGTAAAGCAATGTATTTACAAATAGAAATATTTACAGAGATCACAGAGATTTTTGCCAACAAAATTTCACACGGGAGGAGCTCTTCTACGTACCGACAGCAGCGACAACTTGTATGATAAAGAATAAAAGGTAAAAAACTAAGCAAATACATTCGCCCAAAAATATTAAAACTGAACAATTAAAACATAATACAAAAATTAACTGTAAACAAAAATTGTCACTGTTGTTGTTTTATTTCAAAATACTTCTTTTAATATTTAGGCACATTGCTACAGAGAGTGTTAAACTACTGTTGTTTAGCAAGGCTGTGAATTTTGGATTTTTGCAATTTCAAATAAATCATATCGTTCGGGGTATATCTTTTGCATGACATCATTAGGTACTCACCTACTTGATTTTGATCACGAAGGTTGCATAATCTGTTGGCAAGGGATATTCCTTTGTATCTGCCAGTTCAATTGTCAAGTCATGGTCACTGAGGCAGAATTTTGTGAAATTTTCAATATTTTGCTAGGTTGCATGGTAGGTTTCAAAAGCAAAATTGAGTTTTTATCTCTCTGTATGTTCTTAACTTTTTTTTCCGATTGTCATTATGTAATTTATTTTTCCAAGTTGATATGAATGATGTTTGTATATTTTTATTAATTTGCCCTAATTGCTTTGCGTGGTGGAAGTGCCAGAAGAAATCATGGTAAACGAACCAGTTGGTTGCTCCAGAAGTTACAGTACTTGGCTCAACGCCTTGCTGTCAGAACATCTATTTCGAGTACCTCTGGTGTCACTATGACAAAAGTTTCAGTGTTACATAGGGGGGGGTGGCTACTGATTTGGTACTGGGGTGTTGCCAGAACTAATAAAACGCAGATTTATCGTAGACCATTTTGATGGGAAAAGTATACCTCATCATAGACCAATTTGTGATTTAGTATAAACCTATTCAAGACATCTTTTCAGGAGTTAATGTTAGTATACAGACAGACCATAATGAACAATTTGAACAGCGAAACTATATAAAACAAAACCATAATACGTAGAAAAATAGGGCCCTATTAATTATAGACCAAAATGAAATTGCTGATCATCCCATAATATACCAATTCTTGCAAAATATAAACACCATGTAAGACCAAGTGTCTCAAAAACAACTCCACCCGATGGGCGACACGTCCCAATGAAATCATTTCTTGGTGCACCGGCAGTGTATTAGCCAACTACTTGTCAGGCAACTATTTTGACAGGTAATGTTTTAATATTTTTGTTTTCCTTTTGTTCTATGACAATTTTTTCAACAGTTCTTTTGAGGATAGACTCAAATGACCTATTCACTGATAATTTTGGGTATTAGTCAGGGCAACATGAACACGTGCATTTTGTTCTGAAAAATACCCACAACTATAATGCCCGAAATCATTCTTTGCATAATTTACATAGACACTTTCAAATTACTGGCTAAAAAATGACATATATTACGCTTTCAAATTATTTTATTCCTCCCATACTATAACCAATACCAATGAACAGGCTGTTACACTCTTTATTATATATGATGCATACAATCACTACCATCAAATTCATAGTCACATCTATTCACTTTGATACTAAACATCATTTCCCAAAAATAACTAATGATGAATAAAAAAGATACATTTTTACATTTGCAATATTTAATAATTATTTATATAATTTGTGTAAGTTTTGTTTATTTTTGATATTTACCTAGTCTATTTTCACAATTATCGTTACCATATTCTCTCTATGATGAAACGAAGGTTTGTCTATGGCCAAAAAGTAATATTTTTATGATTATTGTGTATGGGCTCTTTTGCTGTTGTCGATGTTCTTCCAATATAACAAATATGGTGTGCTTTCATTTATTCAGTGTATTACAAATGAAATATGTGGTAAATTCAAGGATTAACCATATATTCTTGCCATGGAACAGAACAGACATCCGATTCAAAATAAGTGGTTATAAGTTGACACTGTTTCTTTGCATTACCCGATGGATTTCTATCTAAGCTTGGAACCAAACCAGCTAGGGGTTGGTCATCCCTTCATGTTCCAGTTGAATATGTGTGTTCATTAACATCTTCAAAATCACAAACACTTATGTATGTATGTGTTTGTTTTCTCCACCATATAATTGTGAAGACGGCATGTTGCTAATACCATATGAGTAACCTTTTAAGAACTTAGATCGATTGTTGGTAAGAAAACACAGAATCTATTGGCAAGTATGCCAAATGCATTCTCCACAACCCGTCTTGTGCGGGATAGCCAACAATTGAAAATCTTCTTCCCCTTGCTCAGATGTCTGTGAAGGATGGGGGGTTTCATCTGAATTGCGCTCATAGGAAAGGCATCATATGGTAGTTAATGTTGGACTCTGAAATCCCTTCAATATCCTCTGGTGATATCATCTCCTGCACGTTCTGCTGCCCCAACATCTACATAAATAAATTTAAAAAATGTTTATACTTAAATGTGTACATCACATTATGATTATGATCAAGCGCAACAATATTAAGTTTCCCAACATTTCCCTCCACATAACAGGTGGATGACACAAAACCAGCATCAAGTGCCTAGTTCAGCACATAACCTGGTGTACCAAGAAAACAGCTGGCTGACACATAACTAGGAACAAGCTGCTACCGGTGATTCTGGTCCTACAAATAACACCCCTCATTATTATAACAGGTAATCTACAATGTTTTCTGTCTGGACTAATTTAATCTTGTTAACCTATTAAAATTGAGAGTTTGACCCCCGTTTTGTTGAAATGAAAAAGTTTGTACCTTACCCAAATTTTTGGTAAAAAACAGCAAGTTTATTTTGTGCGAATTGGCTTAACAAATGTTATGCAAATGCGTTAAGTTTTGTTGCATTATAGAAGCCACAACTATTTATTGTTCAAATATCTCTTCATAATATCTGCTTATTGTAATTGAAAATGAACAGAAGTTGATAGTTAATTTCATCATGTCAAATATTAACATTTAAAATGCACAGATGTGATATGTAGACTGAATAGGTTGGGAAAAAATAAATAAAAATCACTACCAAACTTACCCATTGGGAAACAATTTTCATTGGCCTGATGAGATTTGATGTTCTCCTTTTACCTGTTACAAGAAAACGTAAAGTAACAGCCAGCCTCTCATTTGCAGTAGTAGAGCATCTCATTGTGGTGTTCTGTTTAGTGATAAATGGGCTGACCATTGCTAATACGTCTTCAAAGGACTTTATCAAGTCGGTGGTACTGATGACATATTTCAGGATCTTCGACATTCAACTCCGGTATGAGATTGCAGTAGGCTCCTTGGCCCTGCATTCTCATAACCCACGACCTTGTCCATCTCCTGTGACATGCCGCTCTCAATCGCCGACGACGACGGCGCAAAAGCAACAGCAATATCTCGTCATCTTCGGATGACGAATCGGTCTCACCCCATTCTGCGGGCGCAGCCATTTTGTTGTGAAGTAAACATTCGCGTCGCATGCGCATTTACGAGTACGCGTAAGCAGATAGCTTTCAGTTCACCGAACCCAGAAAGCATTCTGCTACTCGTGGCGAAATTTATCAAACACAATAGATATTTACCACGAGTTTTCGCCCAAGTTTCTGCATAGAACAGTAGCCCCTTCTTGATTATTGTGGGATGTCAGTAATGATTGAAATGTCGTGTGGGTAGTGATTAAGTCGGCAATTTTGTGGGATTTCGCAGTCGAGACGACGAGTGAATAGTTGTTCAATCTTCAGTACTTGCTATATATAAATTGTATCCCCGGAATTTATAATTTTGTAACATGCAATTACAAATGTTCTTGCTCATATCGGATAAGTTGTAACCTGATTGAAATTAACTATTTGTAACCATGCTGACTTAGAGTTCCCGGACTTTGGTTCAGTTGGTTTATATTGACCACATGTTTGACGCTGACACTGTATACAGTATTTTGGGACTGGTAAATATTCAATAATGTAATTCTGTTCTACAGATGCAGGGACTGAATATACATCCCCAAAATAATTTCACATGATTAAAGAATATGTTATTATCAACTATGTATGGGGTCGATACGTTGGTTGGTAATTGAATACACTAGTATCGCTACAGACACAAGGTTATACGAACATACCTGTCTACGCCAACTCCGATTTTTAATTTTTTTCTAAACTACATGATGTTCAGCTAATTGGATATAATGAGCTTAAGCCAACAGAGCCTACAGGTAAATCAGAATATTAGCTCCATTCGTTGCTACGCATGAAACGCTACAATTAAAGATTGTCACAGTATCAACTATTACGAATACAGGGTACACACACCAACCCTATAACAAAGCTCTAATACGACGGTTGTCGGGTGTGGATGTTCACAGCAATTCGATTACTCACTACGCAACATGCTGGTGTGGGGTTACCCCAGCCCACGGGACAGTTTTTGTTATTGTTATAGACGACAATACTAGTGGCAATGCTGACGTGTTAGAAACCGATCGACATATTCTAGAAATTAATTTGGTATTTGTATAAACTCATAAATGTGCGTGTTATATTGATGTTTCGTTCCGGAGGAAAACAACGGATGTAAACACAAATCCGAAATGAACATGTTAAAAATTTTACAAATATAATTAATGTATATTTGTGTTTATTTCCAACTGTGCTTTGGATATTTACTTTGCCACGTCAACAGATGTGAGTCACGAGTCATGCACGAACAAGTTGTCATTATTAGTTAGGAACACGTCATTATTTGCATTGTAGTACTACTAATATGCCTGCCACCCCACATCAAATCCAAGACATCGTTTGTTACAACCGATATACTCGCATCAAATATGAATCGCCTTATTCTCGTTGCACTGTGCGTGGTCGTTACGGCATGTATTCTGCATGCAGCTACAGTAGACAAGAACGAACCGGCCAAGCAAGACGTGAAGGCTGCGGTCGCTGAAAAGAAGGACGCTGATGTAAAGCCTGCTGCTGAGAAAAAAGAGCGCAAGCCAGAACAGAAGAAACGTGAACATGAGGTAAGATAATAATGATTATTTATAACATAGAAAAAATCTGCCGAGTAATGGTTGTTTTCTTTTTCATATAACTCCTAGTAAATTGTCATGCCCAGTAGTCGCACCAACATAAATTAAAATTCGTCTTATGTATATCCGTTTGTATACATTTGCTTTACATTCCTCGAAATCTGTTCAGTTACATTCATCTGTACAATTAGTTTGAGTGTGAATGTATCGCCTTTGTGTTCCGACCACACAATTCGATTGATCTGGTCCAGCTGGCACACAAGTATATTACTGTGAAATACTTTATTTTCGCTGGATTTTTGATGAGTTTAATGTGAAATATAGGAAAAAAGTATATTCGCTGGATTTTATTTTCACTGAATCATTCCTTCAGCGAAAATAGCAAAAATAAATTCCAAGCCAAAATAAAGTATTCTACAGTAGTTACTGGAATACGTTTTCTACATATTGTCCAATGTTATGTTTTTTAATCACATTTTGAAAAAAATCAAAAACTTTTAATCGCGATATGATATTATGCCTGTCAGAATGGATGTTTATTTTGTGTATCTACTCCCTTTTGTTGCAGAAGACACAGCCAGCCTCCAAGAAATCTAAGAATGCCGCACCTCACAAGAAAGACGAGAAACGCGTCCCAGCTGAGAAGATGAACAAAAAGCGTAATGTCGCTAAGCCCGAGAAAAGACAAGCACCAAATAAGGAAGTCAGACAGCCTGCACTGCACGAAAACAGCAAACTGAATCGCAAAGACTTGAAGGCTGAGAAACCAGCCAAGAAGGCACAAAACCCAAACATGAAGGAAAGGAATGCCAAGAGCAAGAAATCTCAAGAAAAACCTGCCCCATCAAAGAAAGCTGATGCATCCAAAAAAATTAACAAGGCTTAAAATAATACTTGTGTAGACCAAAGTGTAGCATCCCCCTTCCCACAAAAATTTTTTAGCCAGTTGCTTTTCCTCCGACGACATTCTCGCCAAACGCAAATAACATTAGTAGTTACATATAGATCAAATATCCTACGTCCATGCATACTGTTCTGTTTTACGGAATAATAAAGTAGTTCTCTAGCATATATTGTCTGTTAAATGAATATATCCAGTGTGATGCTTGTTTGAAAGTAGGCCTCCGTGCGTCAAATGTTTAAGAGTTTCTCGACGTGTTGTAAATAAATCATACCATCGAAAACCTAATTTCAGATCAGGTGGTATCGTTTGTTGACTGAATGCGTGAATCACCATGGCGTACCCTTATACTGTCCTTCCAACAATCATATTATGTCGACCCCGTCCCACAGCCCCATCATCGTCTACCCTTTGACTGTTGCACATATATACATAACAGGCCAAATGCGACCTCGCATTTTTTCAGGTGCAGTCAACGAAGCTGTTTGTGAAAAATGTGTTTGCAAGGGATTCTTAGCGGGCAGGCAAAATAAAACATCTTCAGTGGGAGGGCATTAAAAATAGGGTTTCTCAGAGAGGAATTCCAGTAGGAGAAGATTTTTAGTCAAAGGGCAGGCAAGTTCCATTTTTAGATTGAGCGGGTAAGGGCAAAATGCAGAATTTTCCGCCGACATCAACAACCAATTTGCCAAAGGGGAGGAATGTTTAGACTGGCCAAAGGGGATTAGTTCAATGGCGCAAACTGCATGAGAATATCCGCCCGAGGCAGACTGTGCCGTTTCATTTGTCATTTCATGGAAAATATGGGTATTATATTACCATTGAATTCGCCTGCTATAAAAAAAACACACGTTAAATTTAAATTAAATTCACATGGGTTTAAGGACTGCACCTGTTCTTTTCAACAATATCAACGGCGTGTCATTCTGCTACAATTTAAAAATGACCAGTAAATCTACTATATTATAATATCGAATCCTGTGGCCAGTTAGTATATCCCTTTCAATCAACACAATTAATCCGTTTCATCATAAATTTATTATTAAAGGTGAATGTCATTACGATTACGAAAATGAAAACAAATGTCCGAAATATAAAAAAAAAAGATTATCGAAAAATGGTTAGAATTTGCATTTTCGCACTATGGTGAAATTATTTCTTAATGTCTCGATAGTTGTCTCAGCGTACAACGTTTAATTTGTAAGTTTTCAGTATGATGATAGTTTTACATTATAAAGAATGCAACGTTATCTCCCATAATGCATTTCATGTGTGCTCAGTAACCTACTTCGTATATATGTACTTTGAATGTCGCCACGCCCAAATACCCTCCTCCCCTAAATACGTTATTCCAAGAATTAATACGTATTAATACTGTTTATATCTGGCATATACACAATATCGTTGACAGCCGTTGATGCATTATACATTTATACATATGATAAATCGAGGGTTGTACCTTCTACTATGACGTTATGCAAAACTGCGAGAGGTAGATATTTGAACGTCCAAGAGGCTCATGTAAAACGTCAAGGCTGGTCGGTTGCCTTTTCAGCAAAGTTGAACTGGTTTGCCGTTAAAAGGCCAAATGTCAAATAACATTATTACTACCTTTATGAAATACTGAACCTCCGATTTCCATTTGAAGTGACATTCAATCCTGTATATATTTACCAGTATTTATTGATCGTACACGCAGCAATTATTACTTCATAACAATAATAATAAAATTAATTTTGATATAGCGCCTATAACAAAGGTGCTTTACTGAGCATAAGAAATCAGGTAATTTTAAGCTCTAGAAAATAGGTAGAACAATAATGAACTGGGCGTCTTATGAGAGTTCATTCCATACGTTACGAGTTACAACTGAGAAAACCATGTAGTCGTAGTTTTCGTGCAGAGTCCTCAGTTTCAACAAAAATAAATTGACGGTAAAATGAAAACAATTTCAAACTCAAGGGAGGAGGGGTGTTTCGCGTGTTCGGCGCACTTGGTTTCCTAAAAGCTAGAACAAAA
Source organism: Saccoglossus kowalevskii (assembly GCF_978046115.1). Classification (NCBI taxonomy): domain Eukaryota; kingdom Metazoa; phylum Hemichordata; class Enteropneusta; family Harrimaniidae; genus Saccoglossus; species Saccoglossus kowalevskii. Next base: position 21,798,909 of record NC_140657.1, read on the forward strand.
ATATTATTGCTGATACCAGGAAAAATGAAACATGAATTATTAATTGTATACTCAGTAAATATGGTGTAATTGAATTAACGACGTGTCATTTATAGCAGCCTTTTTATTAAAGCAATTATGCATATATTGTTTGAAATTAATCGGTAATTTTCCAGCTGATTGTGTGTACATATTTACGCGAGAAAATGTCGTTTCACTGTTCGTGGATGATTAGCATGTTGCAACACATCCGGTTTAGTTTGCTTTTTCTATAAAGCAAGATTTTTGTGAAATTAAAATGTTTGGTATTTTGACATTATTGACACAAAGCACATATACTTATAAAGCGGGGGCGTAGTCACCTTCGCACGCGCGGGAATTTAGTCCCAAGCGATGATAACATACTCTAGAAAAGCAAAGGCTCATGGGTAGACGCTAGTTTGTAACCATATGACACGATATGGCCACCTGACGCATGCGCAGGTGACAACTCCCCCGCTTTAACATGCATGTTTGTCACTGGTAAAAGTTAATGAAACAATTATGCGCAATTTTGAGCAATAGTACGAGAGTGAAATATCAACGTGTCTCTGCTCTCTTTACACATTTTGTAGTTTGTTATGATCACGTTAAGTAATAAACCTGCTGATCAAAAACCAAAACATTTTTACATCCGTTTTTTCAGCTCGTAACGATAGAATAAGTCAATTCATAAATAATATGTTGGCTAAGGCAAAAATATTTTGGTACAATCATTGCTCATGATTATTAATTTATGTAAATGAGACAATTATTCCAACAAATCGTGTGATGTGAACCCCGTGTCAATGGCATTGCTACTGACAGGGTCTGCCTGGTAGGTTTCACGATCGACCGGACACATGGCAAATAATGCACATGTACAACATTCAATAAAACTGAACGTATTCAATTGTGGTTCTCAATTATGTCCGTTATTGTAGATTATTTCGAGAACATCCAATTCCAATGATCACCTTACAGCAAGTCTCACAAGTATCGGGGCAGCTAAACTCGCTAACTGCTTGGGGTTTGACTAAACTGTTGGCTTTCGAATCTCAATAGCGCCGTCTTGGGGCTACGATCACTGTAGATTATATAGACTGTAACAAAATGTTTGGTGTTTTGTTTTTGGCATTAATTATTAAATGTGTTTTGTGGAATTCGAGAAAAAAATACTCGCAAATCCGCAATATAGCTAGCATGCGTTCGGATAATTCGTCATAAAAAGAACCAAGTAAAAAGTTACATGGAGTAACATATTGCAGGAAAATACTGATCTATGCATTGATAAGACAGCCCACAAAGACCACAATAAAAAACTATTCCGGCAGCCTGTATTGTATTTGTTACGGCATACCGTAGTTGGACTGCCAGAATGCATTATCCCTCTTTGCCAGTGAAGCACAAAACTTATATCTCATTTTTCTTTTTTTCTGCATATAACTTCGTAATATAATAATTAACTTCTATGATAATTATTATTATTATTATACTGTCAATTTATGTAACATAATATATTCTTATATCTAAATCTTAAAGTTCACTTTTCGTTATGTAAATAGTAATTTTCCTTTCGTTTACCAGTACTTTGACAATTTCTACTTGGCAGTCTGGGCCATGGTTTGGACTAGTCCATAAGGACCATTTCCATGGTCCACACCAGAATTATAGCCATTGTATTTTTTTAAGTTCTGTAAATATGGTCATTCTGGTGAAATAAATGAATAAACAAATGGCGTCGATGGGTCGGCGGCCTTTGAAGTATAAGTCACAAGTATAACGTGTCGTTCCACTATGGTAATCGATCGAACCTCGTACTTACAGCTACGATGTCTAATTTTTGTAAACTTTGTATGCAGTAAATTATTAGTTTTGTCAAACAGCCAATCCGAGTCGAACCGTGCGTTCAGACGGACCTGACCCCGCGCATGTTAGGGATAGTCCTGGTTCAAGAAACGGATTCGAACGGGGTCTACTGTCAGTTCGTACCAGGGTGTTCACCCGACTAGCACGTACCAAAGAGCATTCGTCAGAACGCGTTATGTGTAGGCCAGAACAAATATAAAACAAAACTCCGCAATTTTAAGCTGTGTTTGTACAAAGTTGCACACTGGTGTAATTAAACACCGAATATGGTATTTACATACGCCTTTTCATTGGAGCAATTAACCAATGTATACTGTGTCATTTTATCGATTGACACATTGTTTTCGTGTTAGTTTGTGAGGCAAAAGTTGATCAATATTGATTGATGCATATCATGTTAAAACCGGTTGTACTTACACTGGCGGATGCAGAAATTCGGTAATGGGGGCGCGCTCATATTGACGTGGGCTGGGTTTGTCAATTTTTTTTGCGGGTTGAGGGGGGGGGGCGCCTCACTCTAAATCCGCGCGTGCTTTATATGTTATGAAGAAAAAATATACAATGGCAAGATTTTTGTGAAACACATGTTGTTTTTTTGCCTCGTGAGCACGAGATTAAGTTTTTGTGGGAAATCACGGATTTCGAGCCTCATCCCTTGCTGTAGAGTACTCGCCATAGTACTAATTTAGTTTTCCTAAAATGCTAAGCGAGATGTACATTTACACCATATCGCTTGTGTAATTTGGTCATACGTGTGCAACTCATTAATTGAAAGCACTGAACAATACAACATTGATTGACAAATGTATGTAATCGTGTATTTTTTACCTTTATTTTGTTAATAATATTAGTTATTTAAAAAAAAAATACTATATATTAGAAAATTCCAGTGTTAAGGAAGTGTACAGAACCATCAAATTAAAAGTGTGATTTTTGATATACAAATATATAACATGTTCATGCTTGCGGTTTTTTGTAGCAAATATAATTACTCATAACTTCCGTTTTATTTGTATTTCAATATTTTTAACAATGACCTCAATTGTTCGTAGCTCCACTGAGAAAACTTTGGCAGTTAATAAATACCCACAGTTCTCATCGCCATGTCATACTTCCACCGTGAAGTTAACTCGACTGTAATGAAGCGTGCAATATTTGTCGCATTGTGTCTTTTGACAGCAGCGTTCCTCGGAAAGACATCTGCTGCACCTGACGTCGCACGTCGTGCTGGAAAAGAAGACAATGCTCAGCAATTAGGAAGAGGGTCGAGAAATGTAAAAAAGGCGACAGACAACAATAATAAAGCTAAAGTAAGTTGAATTTGTATTTTCTCTGCCAACATGGCTCCAGCTGATGTTTTCAAATGATAAGTTCAGTAAAAAAATTCATAAAACATACTTAATGAAAGTGGGATTATACAAAAATGATAATAAATATTTAAAACACTATCTGTTGGCGATCCGCTCATTTTTGTATGTGTATGTGATTTCCAGTGTCTTCACATATTAATTCTTCTGTATTTGTTTGGCTTGGCCGATTTCGCTCAAACTTGGCAGGCAGGTCACACCTTCACTCTAGTTAGTACAATCTAAAAAAAAATTGAATAGCTTCGCGCCAAATGTATCTCCTCCTACAAATTTGAGTGTGGGCACAAAGTTACTATTTTTTGATATCTTTTTCATTACCGAGAAATTGTTCACCAAGAACGGCGTGTCTAACTGTGTTTTTTCTTTTTTGGCTTGGGCCGATTTGGTTCAAATCTGACAGGAAAGTCACTCTAGTTATGTCGTAAAATCTGAAACAAATCCTGGCATACCGTTGACATGACAAAAAAAAATACTTTCTCCCCAAATGTATTACCTTCTACCAGTCTTGCAATAGCAGTGTTCAAATTATAATGCTTTTCATCACCGGTGCCGACATTGTTATATTGTATAAACGTAATCCCAACACAACTTTAAATGAACTGTACATGCTGGTTCGATCAAAGAATCTAGAAAATAAAATGGCAAAACGGTCGGAAATAATATTTATAACAGCAGAATACATGCTAGTAACAAAGTGAAGTGACTTCTGAAGTGACTGAATGCTCTTTGCGAACTTCGGATACGGGGCCCGGTTTTAGTTATTATCCAACGTTAGCTTCACGTTCATGTCCTACCATGGCAACGGCCGTTTTTTGAGCGTAGCGGATCGCGAACCAGCCTAGCGGCTTGTAACTCATGTCAGGTAGTTTTAAAATAAAGTACAACATTGTGCTTATTTATTACGTATTACATTTGTTCATTTTGATGCTGATTTTATAGAAAACGATTCATCATGATTTGTTCCAATGAACTGCAAATTAAATAAATGAAAAACCAAACAATTCCATCAATAAAATTATTCGTGGTCCGTGTGCTTATAATGACAAATGATATGATACCTGAACGCAAGTAATATTTACGCACATTTTCACTAGAAAATTGTCGTTTTTCCGAAGCAGTTAAATAACGAAATACAACGCGACGATTCTTCAACATGTTTTGTGTTAATGACATATATCCTATATATATATTTTATATCGCAAGTGTATTCTAATTTGTGAATGGTATATGTTCTTCGCTTTGGTAAATTTCCTGACAAGTAACAAAGAAGGCACATCAAATATTGCTTATTTGCTCATCAAGGTCTCAACTAGGATTAATATCATACACAGAAACTTATATATGATTTAGAAATTAAATTGAGTAGAGCTGTGAGCCAAATTGAGATATATAACTGAAATCAGTAAATAATACCTATATCTGAACCTTTACAATTTGTGCTTTGCAGGAACTCTTGGACATTTTACAAGGAACAGGAGAAGGACGTAAGTAATTAAACGTTCTGAAGATAGCAAACAATATTCTCTGACTAAATAATATTGTATATTTGAATGTGATACAGTTTTTCTTTCGTCACTGCACATCAAGATGTTAACATAATATAAATTCCCATGACTGATACACCCATACACTCAAATATGCCATAGTTAAATAACTGAACAATTCAAAGCTATATGTTCCCTCATGCGTGGTTAGTTTCTTCTCGTGTGATATATCAAGCCGATTCATTTAGATCTGTAACCTGGCGCAAATAAGCGCGGTTTGTTGTCTCATTAACATGACATAATTATGTGAAAATATTATCTCGATCACTTCTTTTTATGATTTAAAAAAAAAAATTTCCATTCAATTTAATTCTTAGTAACAATTGTCGTGGAAATCTTCAGTGGAGGATTTTGCAATGATGATCAGTTCCAGTGCTCCGACGGAAGTTGTATTGGTGAATACAACCGATGTGATTATTGGATGGACTGCTCAGATGGAAGTGATGAACTAGACTGCGACAGCATTTGGTGTGACTATGATGAATATCAATGTTGGGATGGAACCTGTATTTATGGTTCCTGGGAATGTGATGGAATTGTAGACTGTTGGTATGGGGAAGACGAATATTACTGTGACTGGTGTGACTATGATGAATATGAATGTTGGGATGGAACATGTATTCCCGACTACTGGGTTTGTGATGGTGGTTACGACTGTTGGTATGGAGAAGATGAAGATTACTGTTATTGGTGTGACTATGATGAATATCAATGTTGGGATGGTACATGTATTCCAGACTACTGGGTTTGTGATGGTGGTTACGACTGTTGGTATGGAGAAGATGAAGATTACTGTTATTGGTGTGACTATGATGAATATCAATGTTGGGATGGAACCTGTATTTATGGTTCCTGGGAATGTGATGGAATCGCAGACTGTTGGTATGGAGAAGACGAACATAACTGTGGTTGGTGTGACTATGACGAATATCAATGTTGGGATGGAACCTGTATTTATGGTTCCTGGGAATGTGATGGAATCGCAGACTGTTGGTATGGAGAAGACGAAGATAACTGTGGTTGGTGTGACTATGACGAATATCAATGTTGGGATGGAACTTGTATTTATGGTTCCTGGGAATGTGATGGAATCGCAGACTGTTGGTATGGAGAAGACGAAGATAACTGTGGTTGGTGTGACTATGACGAATATGAATGTTGGGATGGAACATGTATTCCCGACTACTGGGTTTGTGATGGTGGTTACGACTGTTGGTATGGAGAAGATGAAGATTACTGTTATTGGTGTGACTATGATGAATATGAATGTTGGGATGGTACATGTATTCCTGACTACTGGGTTTGTGATGGTGGTTACGATTGTTGGTATGGAGAAGATGAAGATTACTGTTATTGGTGTGACTATGATGAATATCAATGTTGGGATGGAACATGTATTCCCGACTACTGGGTTTGTGATGGTGGTTACGACTGTTGGTATGGAGAAGATGAAGATTACTGTTATTGGTGTGACTATGATGAATATCAATGTTGGGATGGAACCTGTATTTATGGTTCCTGGGAATGTGATGGAATCGCAGACTGTTGGTATGGAGAAGACGAACATAACTGTGGTTGGTGTGACTATGACGAATATCAATGTTGGGATGGAACCTGTATTTATGGTTCCTGGGAATGTGATGGAATCGCAGACTGTTGGTATGGAGAAGACGAAGATAACTGTGGTTGGTGTGACTATGACGAATATCAATGTTGGGATGGAACTTGTATTTATGGTTCCTGGGAATGTGATGGAATCGCAGACTGTTGGTATGGAGAAGACGAAGATAACTGTGGTTGGTGTGACTATGACGAATATGAATGTTGGGATGGAACATGTATTCCCGACTACTGGGTTTGTGATGGTAGTTACGACTGTTGGTATGGAGAAGATGAAGATTACTGTTATTGGTGTGACTATGATGAATATGAATGTTGGGATGGTACATGTATTCCCGACTACTGGGTTTGTGATGGTGGTTACGATTGTTGGTATGGAGAAGATGAAGATTACTGTTATTGGTGTGACTATGATGAATATCAATGTTGGGATGGAACATGTATTCCCGACTACTGGGTTTGTGATGGTGGTTACGATTGTTGGTATGGAGAAGATGAAGATTACTGTGATTGGTGTGACTATGATGAATATCAATGTTGGGATGGAACCTGTATTTCTGTTTGGAATGTTTGTAATGGCTATGATGACTGTTGGTATGGAGAAGACGAATATTACTGTGATTGTGAGTCATGGGAATATGAATGTTGGGATGGAACCTGTATTTCTGATTGGAATGTTTGTGATGGTTACAATGACTGTTGGTACGGGGAAGACGAATATAACTGTTATTGTGAGTCATGGGAATATGAATGTTGGGATGGAACCTGTATTTCTGATTGGAATGTTTGTGATGGTTACAATGATTGTTGGTATGGAGAAGACGAAGATTACTGTTATTGTGAGTCATGGGAATATGAATGTTGGGATGGAACCTGTATTTCTGATTGGAATGTTTGTGATGGTTACAATGACTGTTGGTATGGAGAAGACGAAGATTACTGTTATTGTGAGTCATGGGAATATGAATGTTGGGATGGAACCTGTATTTCTGATTGGAATGTTTGTGATGGTTACAATGACTGTTGGTATGGAGAAGACGAATATAACTGTTATTGTGAGTCATGGGAATATGAATGTTGGGATGGAACCTGCATTTCTGATTGGAATGTTTGTGATGGTTACAATGACTGTTGGTATGGAGAAGACGAAGATTACTGTTATTGTGAGTCATGGGAATATGAATGTTGGGATGGAACCTGTATTTCTGATTGGAATGTTTGTGATGGTTACAATGATTGTTGGTATGGAGAAGACGAATATAACTGTTATTGTGAGTCATGGGAATATGAATGTTGGGATGGAACCTGTATTTCTGATTGGAATGTTTGTGATGGTTACAATGACTGTTGGTATGGAGAAGACGAAGATTACTGTTATTGTCAGTCATGGGAATATGAATGTTGGGATGGAAGTTGTATTGATTATGGGTATGTCTGTGATGGTTATAATGACTGTTCGTATGGAGAAGACGAAGATGACTGCGCGCCATAGGGTACCTGTTTATTGGAATATTGCAAATGTTAGTGAATGTTAACATGGCTCGTTGATGCAACACTACTTGATAATTATGCATATATTGTATACAGTGAATGTATTTGTTTTAATTTTTCTGAATACATATTGACATCATTAGAAGCAAACATGCCTCGCTATCTTTATTTTATTGCTTTGATTTTGTTGTTGATTTTTTTTCATCATAATAATATGCCTGATTTTTTAAATATAGTTTGTTGTATAGATCCATAAATGTAGCAGAGGTGATTAGGAGTAGAAGGCCAATCCAACTTCTGTTCGACGATATAATTTCAGGTTTCTAACTAAAAATACTTATGTGTTCTATCAGGCGTAGATCAGTAGAATACAATTTAGCCAGGCAGTAACATGATATATTTACTACCCACTTTATATTATTATTATTATTTTATTTCCATTTCTCTATAGAAATATACCCCACTAACCTGGGGGAACAGGTTACAATGCGAAAGTTACAGGCGTGACTTTAATCGCCTCAATAAAATATAGTATACAAATCTTGCAATACTTTGGATGATTTCATGGTTATCCTGAGAAAAAATATATGTATGTTTACGGATAGGCGAAAGGAACTCGAATTGTGGTTCAATGCGGTTAATTCGATCAAAAAGCGGTTTTCGAATATGGTTATATGCTGGACAAACTACCAGAAAATGAGTTTCATCTTCAACAGCATCTATACATATTTGGCAGGTTCTATTTTCCACTGGAGTTCCATAATATCTACCGATCTCAATGTGTAACTTATGATTAGAGCACCGGAGTTTAGTTAAAGCTTGCCTGTACAGGGGAACACGAACGATATCCAAATAATTCTCATAAAAATATTTGTTTTAAATTGGCGAAACTTTCGTAACTTATTTCTACTGTTTGGGGATCTACGAACATCGTCAAATAAAGCATCTTTCCAACTTTTGAAATAACAATCTCCCTCTTTCTTTCCAATTAACAACGTTGTTTCATCGATAATTTGGGAGATAAACCTATTCTCCCAAACAGTATGCATATTGTGTTTAATTAATAATTTCTTAATAGCTAAAGCAAAACATGGCTTTCCTATCTGAGCCATTTTTTCAGACTCTCTATAGGCTTTGTAAACGAGTCGATTAGATGACATTTTCAGAATACGTTTCCAAAATTGAATACGGATTAGATTTCTGCCGATACTAAGTGGATATCGTCCGAGTTCACCCATAACTGCACTGTTGGTTGTATTTTGCCCCACACCTAATATATATTTACACCACTTTAACTGAACATCTTCAATTGGTTTACAATACCGATTTTCTATAACTGCCGCTCCATAGTTTAAAATTGGTTTAATTTTCGAGTAATTTTGGTGAAATCTCGTTACCAATTTCTTTCCTGACCGCGTACGCTGCCTTTGAAGCTTTTCCGGCCAAAATTGCACATGCCAACTTAAATTAACCATTTTCGGCAAAGACAACGCCTATATATGTATCATTTACAACAATATCAATTTGATTTCCAAATAATTTAAAATCCAAGTTATCGTCATCACAGTCAACAATATCCTTAATGAAAATAATAATTTCAGTTTTAGTGGTGTTTACAAACATTTTCCACGTATAACAATAAAATTGGAATCTGGCAAGTAACATCTGTAAACCCAAAGCACTATCAGATACAATAACGGTGTCGTCGGCTACATAAGACATGTTAGTGGATAATCATCCAATTCAACCCCATTAAATGGTGCTTTATTCAAAGCCATTTCTAAATCGTTTAGAAAAAATGCAAATAAAATTGGGCTTAATATGCCCCCTTGTTGTACCCCAATCTCAGATGTAAATTTTTTTGTGTAACTATGTGGTAATTTTACACAATATTTAACCACACTGTACATACTCTGCAAAAGATTGACTATTTTACAACTAAAGCCTACTCTAACAAGCTTTAAAAATAAACTAGCTCGGTCAACATAGTCAAATGCTTTTTTATAGTCTACAAAACAAACGTATAATCTCTTTCTAGCGGCTCTATATTTCTCAATTAGCGTTGACAGGATAAAAATATTATCTTCAGTGCTGTGATTTGCCCGGAAGCCTGCCTGATTATCACTGAGAATATTATTTGTATCAAGCCATTTCACTATTCTTTCGTTAATAATAATTGTAAAAAACTTACCGAAACAACTAAATAGGGAAATGCCACGATAATTAGCGGGGTCGTGTATGCTACCTTTCTTTAAAATTGGACAAATCAGTGCCTTTGACCAGGTCTCTGATAATGACATATGAAGATAATCAAAATTGTAATAATCGCTTTCAACTGAAATTGATTCTACTGATATTTTAATAACATATTATAATCAATTAGTATTCAAGACAAATCATGTAATCTCGATCAAAATTAAATTAAATTAAGTATTTAAGTTGTGAGAAGTTCAGACTTTAATTTATTTTTGTTTTTGTACCCCTACAATAGTTATTTTAAAGGGCCATTAGCGGCATTTTCAAGCTTTTTTGTTATAATTTAAATCCATCTGAAATTTGCTGAAATGATATGTTGGTTGTGTTAAATGAGAATATGCTGAACATAAAGACGAAAATAGCGTAAGTTCACCGTGCGCGAACGAAAAATGGTTTTCCAACGATTGCGACATCGATTTAAATGCCAACTTGCGGCGTACATTCCTAAGAGTTCTGAATGACGTCATCTCACTCAAAGTACTACCAAACAATGGACGACTCAAGTGTGTATTCCGCGGTAAGTATAAACCATCCTATTTCGCTGCGTTTTCCAAGAAAAACCGGCACAACTGTTATTGTAGTTGAATTCCCAGACTTTTTATCTTGCCATGTTGTTCTCACTCGACCTATTTCACTGTTTTTTTTTGGCGACCCCGATCACACTGTACGCCGATTGTGTTTGCCTAGGATGACGCGTATACAACCCAGTGCATACAATTGAATTTCTCGGCGAGTTATCACATAATAATGTGTAGACATTAGTGATTTTGATTAAAAGCATTGGAATGAAAGTCGACTAAATTTGTTTCGTTATTTAGCTCACTGGCCGCTGCCACTGTGTAGCTAGCGATGGGAAGGGGTGGAGACATGGAATTGTATATAGAAGTATAGAAATTGAGTATGCTGCAACAGCCTAGGATGAATTATAACTCACTGCTATCGTTATGATACGTTACCATACTACTCCATTGTTTATTCATGGTTACTAGAAGAACCGTGGTTTATTTATATTTAGTACATACATTTTATGGACAGAAAGTTTACTTGATTATGAAATAAATCACGTACTTTATGTGAAGGTCATGGTCACTATTCTGCATGAATTATATTATCTGCCAAATCTACTATTCAGGCCCCAAATTATTTGTACATGCAACACAGATAAGGATGATCTGAACAAAAGAGGCTGAAAATTAAACTGTAAATCCCCACACCTAACAATGCTATGATGTAAAATACTTTATTTTAGCTGGAATTACTTTTCGCTAAAAATATATATATTCTGGGTGTTTAAGCTTTTGTATGGAGTTTATTTTCATTGATTCTTAATGCGTTGAATGTATAATATGGGGAAAAACATATTCGCTGGTTTTTAAGCTGTAAACTTATCCAAGCTTATCATATTAGTGATTGTCCATCGTAAAAATATTTTTGACTTCTTGATAAAAACCACAAGTCCGATTGCTTTGATATCATACACATATAGGTACTACATGTGAACCTCTCTCAGATTTGTTCATTTCACGATGATATATTCAATTATCTAATTTTGATGAATATTTTTGTCATTTTTGGTGGAAAGTGATATTTTCTTGTTGAAAACAGCAAGTCCGATTGCTTTGCTACTATACATATTGTTCATTTTCTAATGATATCTTAAGTTCTTTAATTGAAATGTGCATTGCTAGCAGTGGACATGTCTCAGCCGACAGGCTGCTTGATTTCAGAGAATCATCTGTTCAGTATTACCTCAAAAAATGGTCAGATGGTTTAAACAATTACTACTGCATTTTCTACAGGCATCAAGCAGTTCTCTGGACACAACAAATAGTGAAAGTGAGCCAGTTCCATGTAGAAGAGGGCGTAGAGATAGAGGTCGTAGCCGTGGAAGGGGAAGAGGTGGACGTTGTAGAGGGCAAGGCCAAACTGTGAGAGATGCTCATGATGCTTTGAGGCTTCTTCTTCTTCAAAAAAAGAACAGAATACGAGTGAGTATATTTTCGCAGACAGAAACATATATTTTATTTGGCAAATGCAATTTCAATGTGTACTTAAGCTGCCACAAAATATAAAAAAAATAACCCAACAAAGTGCAGACTGATTTTGATTTGAAATTCACTTTGCATTCATAGCCAAGATTCAAGGGGTATTGGCATTACCAAATGGTTTCTACAGCAAATGAAATCATCTTCTTTGAATTGGAATGAAGTGCAAGGATCTTTCTGGATAAATGTTTTATAAATGTTTGCCTTCATAAAACCCAGTGTAGTAATACATAAAAACTGTAAACATTTAGGAGTGAACAAGCAATCAAAGAAAGTCATAAAAAAACCTTGAACATAAGATTATTCATTTATGAAAATTACCTAACTTGTGTACAACATTAATTAAGCATTCGTAGCACAGGCTAAGTGGTCAAACAAGCTGTGGCAAGAAAACTGGCAGAAACGCATGTACAAGCTACAACCGTACAAACATAAATATATGCTAACAACTTTTGTTTACTCTGCCATCTGCATTGTTTTTTAAACATATACACATTTTAAAATAACCATAGTTAAAAAGGATTTCATTTCATTTTGTGTGTTCCTATAGTTTGAGTGTTACATGAAAGCATTGAGCAATAGTGGATATGCAAACATAGGAGATAAAATTTTAGCTCACAATGAGAAGGAAAACCTATTGACAGGTTATTGATAAGCAGATCATTCCATTCTCTAAATAGGTGACAGAGGCCATTGGCAAATGAGAACAGTGGCTATAAAAATAATGGTTTTGCCTACAGTTTTGCAAGTCTTGCATATAATTAAAAAGTTGTTTTATTTCACTTGTGTTTCAGACTATAATTGATGAAATGACATGGGGAAAAATTAAAGATTTAAGTGGTGGAGGTACATCCAGGCTTGATGTTTAATCTTTTGTTACCAGTTGTGCCACATCCAGGTGGATATCATCCATCCCCAGACTCTCAAAAACCCAGCTGGTGTGTCTGTAGCAATTGTCAAGAGATGCTTACAGAGAGGGAAAATGTATGCTACATGCGACAGCCTTCACAGTGCACTACAACCTGGCCAGTGAGTATCACAGAGTTTCAAATAGGCATGATTTCTTTCTGTGTTATACATGCACAGTGAGTCATGTTTTATCATTTTTCATAAACATGTATTGTACATCAAAAGTGCTACATAACTGCTACAAAGTAACAAATGAAATAGTGTTTCTGGTCACATTGAGAACAGGGTACCGTGTTACCGGTACTTCATGTAGACCCTACTGCTGTGGGAATAATTTTAGTAAATTGCTTACTAACAATAAAAATATACAAGGTTCATATGAAAGGGTTTTCCAAAAATACTTTTGCATGAAATCATGCTACAAGTGGTTCTTAAAGCTAAAACACAGCAACAACTTTGGCCACTCCAAACAGGAACCAAAAACAAGCGAACATTGTAAAATATATTTTAAGCTGAAATACACTTCTTCTTTCAGGATTTTGAACTAATTGTCCTTGATGAAGCTGTACTTGCTTTGGCGCGGTACTATCACAGATATTTTAGTACTGGATGACTACGATGATATAAACAAGGCAAATTGTCATGCAGCATATATGCAGTACACATTATGGACACATGGTAGACATGGTGTTGGTGACAGACTGGTAATACCTAGCTGTTGTGTTTAGAGCATCAGGGATAAATGGATGCTAACATGCAATTCACAGGGTTTCTGCCTGGTAGACTGGTATAATTATGTGCGTCTTGAAATTTTTTTGTTCAACAAGAGTAGCAGTTGGAGGTGGACTAAGTGGAGTAGGATGCAGTGATATTCTTCTTGGATCTTGGGGTTCCAGCTCTTTATTTTGTTGCATTCCATGTAAACCTCTTCACCACAACTGATTTCATCAACTGTGTGATGTGGGGATATGTCTTTTGTACCCTGATTGGTTTTACAGAGTATCTAAGTGTCTTTTTTTTGTAGCACCTATGATACCTAAAAAAAATAAATGTGTAAACGTTATTTCTCCAAACAGTTAATAATTCAACAGTGTTTACTTATATTATGAAATTATCACAAGAATACAGCAAAGTATAAACAAAGGCAATACAGCAATCATACCGACTGACATAGATGAAATTGATGCAACCTTGTACTACCCGAGTGCATACTTTGTTGTATTCTCATGATAACCCTATGAAGAATGTTTGTATTCAGTGATGGAACTCCATTTCCATTGTGTGACAGCACTTTTGCATCCAATGTAAATAAATGGAAAGTGTTTGGATGCAATGTGTCAATGTGATGTACTCTTAGTATTAAGAATTTCAAAGAGTATGTGTGCTTAATCAAACGTGACCCTGAAAATATAAATGTTCCAAAAGTGGGGGGGTGAGCATGGATCTTGTAATTGTTCAACTGTTGTGATATACTTTGCCACAGGGGGAAGTGTTATAAAAAATAAAAATGTTTTGTTTTTGTTTTCCTTGAATCTTTAGAGCTCTGTTTAGCAGTTTGATCCATCTGGTCAATCCAAGACACAACAACACTCCTAAAATATGAAATAACAATACAAGTCTGTATTTCATAAGATATAATACATACATGAAGATGACAATATATGAAACTACACAGAAAATATTGATATAATTTTTGAGAAGAAAATCACTTTTCAGATTCAGCAGAAGATATTTCTGACACTTCCGGAGTTCTTAGTATAGGAACAGTTTTACTCGGGCCTGGAGTGGACGATGAAGGGATAACAGACTCCTTAGAATGGTATCTCATCTGACCAAGTAAAAATTAAACAGTATTAAATCATGCAAAAATAGCATAACCCGTTACCACTGTACATACAAAAACATGAATAGAACGCACATTTTCTGACATTGTCTAGAAGTGAATATAGTAAATAAGACATGATAGCAAGAATCATACCTTTAAAATTCAACAGCCGTTTTTCCAAAAAATTCTGTTGTTTCCTGTAGCTGCATAGTTTGAACACTGGCAGTACTGGGACCTGCAGCTGATGTTGAGGGTACAGTCTTACTAGCATGATACCTGCAGCAAGAGAATAAACACATAATTAAAAAGTCAGAACTGTTTAGCCATTAGTCGGTGTCTCACATCTTTTGTATGTGTCCCGTTACATTGGTCATATTTTTTATTATGTGGGAAATATAATTATGAGCACCTAGTAGTAAAACAAAATACATAGAAACAAGTCATGAATGACACTGCCTTCGCTAGTTGTCATTCTAAAGTTGCATGGACATAAATTGGCAAACATGATTTCTAGGGCATTTTCAAGTTTATAGCACTCTCCATCCAGGTCAGCATTATTCTCAGCAAGGAAACCAGATAGCACCAAACCAGTACAACAGGTAAAATGACAAGGAAGTATACAAATCAGATCTGCAAATATGTAGAGTCAGTGTTGTGTCTGTTTGGATAAACTAGTTTGTGGCCCTGGATTAGTTTCAATATCTCGAATAAGGATAAGATTACTTCTCATACGACAATGATACAAATAAAGTGCAAACATTCAGAAGAATATTATCAAGTTTTTATTATCATACATTAATATTAACAAATCGTGTGAAATTTCATGTACAGAGAAAACACATATTTATGCTTTGGTTGACAGAACTTCTCAAAGTAAAAAAAAGAGGACCTACGACATGTAGTTCCAGTGCCTTTGCTTTCTGAGAAAGAAATCTGGCTCTGCACCTGAAAAAAAAGAACATTTAGTCCAAAGTAAGCAGAGGCTGTAGCATATGTGCTCCCTTTGGCTGTTAGATTTAATTAAAAAAGATATTTGAGTCTTTTTAGTACAAAAAAATATTACTTAATAAATTTATACCAGCCAGAAAGAAATTGCAGTTCACACTGTACTATTTTAAACATGTTCTACCAAAGTCTAGGATGAACTAATTCAACAGTTTCCACTCTACAAAATTGTCAAATTAATATTCACAGGATTCTGCAAAAATAAAATATTAAGAATGTGCAAAAAGCCATAGTACTTGTGCCGAAAATTTCACTTGAGCTGAACCAAATGGATGCCAAGCTATCAAAAGAAATAAAAAAAAAAACTATTGAGAAAAATACAAAAAAATACATTTAATATAAAAGCAGATAGAAGTGCATAAAAAAATAATCAGCAGAGGTAGTGATCATGTAACCTAAGTGTATGTCAAATTTCCTTTGAACTGGATTGCATTGTCTCAGATCGGCTGCTAATTTGCATATTAATTTGCATACTAATTAAAATATTGTAGTTGTATTAAAATATTATATAAAATAATATTCGTAGTTTTGAAAAAAAAATTATGACTATTAAGTCAACATCATTAAAATTGAGGATTAAGTGAATTTGACCCCTCCCTAATATTATTTCACATATCCCTTAAAAACATGGTCGCCGTTAAATCCATCTCAATCTAGGTCCGTAATTTATTTTCCTGCTCATAATGGAGATAAATTATGGTAGCTAAACATTGAAATTGCCACCCTGACTTCAGTACCGAAATAAATAGCTGATTGGGAAAATGTGTCTCTGTTGACAGAGGTTTGATTTACCGATAAACTTCAACACCGCATGGAGCATGGAGGTCCCGGTCACGAGTGCAATAACGCACTCGGGTATCATATTTACTTCAAAGGTAATTTAAAAGTGATGATAGATTCATTGATATTGAATTACAGTACTTTTCAATTTCATCATTGCTTTCAAGCAGTCACGGTCGGTTGTGTTTTCTCGATAATTCTAGTCTAATATGTCGTCACGAAACCAAGTTTCAATCTGCTACAGTTGCCAATGAACACCGGAAATAGCAATCGTACATAACAGAATCACGATCAGCGTGTTCTAAATTTTTACGTTTTTATTATTCCAGTATTTTATATGCCAAACGTTATTCCCAAGCCTCCTAAATGACGAGATAGACTTTCGACTTACACGTTTCATAACCAGTTCTTGAACTAATAGCAGGACTGTTTTTCTGGCAAAATGTGAAACTGTGCGATCGCTAGTTTCTCACTAAAGTCAGGACACAAAAGGATAAATCAAAGTTCATAATAAATACCATAAGCACAGTTTCTTACCTTTGAGATAGAATTTAATGTATGTAAGCCTTGTGCAAAGAAAGATACAGTCCTGAAATACAATATCCTCAGACGAAATCGCCACCGATTTCCTCAGCGGTTAGACTGGCGCATGCGCAATACGGTATGCCAGTTCTCTTGCGAGATGTCGTTAAAACTCGTTTTTTTCCGGCAAATTTCGGCATTTGTACTGGTAAAATGTTGAAAATCACAGAAAACACAATGAAACTTTGGCGAATCAAAAAAATACTTGGCGTGCATATGTATGAGATATACATTTGCACCAATTTGGAAAAAAATTGGACAGAGCTGTAAGAGGTAAAAGACGGACGGACGGACAGAACCCAATCTATAAGCCTTCGGCAGACTTCGTCTGCGAAGGCTAATGATTGTTTCACCATAGAAAATTGTGAAATACATATTCTGCAAAGTATCCCTTTTGTACATGTTTCTCTAAAAACATCTCGCATCCAACTCATAAATGCACAAATATACAACAAAATGAATACATTGAAGTACAATACTTTTTTAACCCTGGCCTGGATAACATGTTTGTTTTGTCTTGTAATTCAGGGTAGATAATCAAATATACCTAAATTTTCCTTCTTATAGTATCTATGACTATATCCCTTTGCTATAGATATGCTAATTTTGGTTTCAGTTGAACATGGAGCTCAATGAGTTGAACAACAGGAAGTGCTCTGTTTCTGCCAAATGATGACATCACATGTTTAAACAATATTTTATCAGTACTGTCTATCTTTAAAATAAGTAGGATGCGTCTCACAGTGCTAACATGACTATTCAGGCCAGCTTTATTGTTTATTGAAACACTTAACATTCCTCAGGAGTTAATATGGTTACACTAAAACACATATTTAAAATTAAACATACAAATTCTCAAAAAATTACTATCTAAAGCATGACAATGAGTTTAAAAAAAATTAAAAAAATAAAATTGAAAAAACTGGTAGATAAAATAAAATGAAAACAATTTGTCAGTAAACAATTTCAAACAACTTATAGATGGAATAATGCTAATAATACACTCATCCACATGTGTTAAGGCATTGAGCTAAAACATTTTTTTAGCTCCATGGCTAAGGTAACAAAGAAATGAACAATGTTATCTAAATAACTATTTGCTTACCAAGGCACAACAGAACAATAATTCTCAAAGACGGAGTTACGCCCGGGGTTACGTCATGATCCCCCAAATGTTGCCAGGACCAATCACAAACAAGAATAGACAATGAATTTTCGGATTAACACCTCTGTTGTGCCCCATGCTAACCAACTTTCCCCCACGCTATTATAAACGAAACAAATCTGTTGTTTCTACTGACTTCCTGTTGCGTTCCGTCTTTGAGAATATAAAATAAAACTTGTTACAATGCGTCATACATGATTCCTAAATCCGTTGTGGCTATTTCCGATAAACTAAATTCAATATAGTCACTTGAAAGTTTTTCATACCCAATCATTTGAATTCATGTACGGTTCTGTCACAATGAATGAATATCACCTTATATACAAACTACAACGCATGGCGCCGATGGATTTTTTTTACGTTTCAACATATAATATTACAAGCTGCTCACACTTACGGTATTATTATATTCTGGCCTAAAAAATAAACTATACATATGCCAAACTTTCCCAGAAAAATGCGCTACACAAGGATATAAACGGAGGATACATAACCCATGTATTGTACTACGCGATAACACATTGAACACAACTCACCCAGCGATTAAAAACTTGGCTACATTTGCGTCTGAACCAAGAGAATGCTCCAATTTTATGGCAATCCATCTGTCAACCTCTTGGCCAAGATAAATCTTTGTCGCATTCTTGCTAGTCTGTCATCGTTTTTTCGCAGATTCGCTCACAGTTCGGCGACCGCGCTTCCTACACCCAGTCCACAGTCACTCTACTAGGACTAGTAGAGTGACTGTGCCCAGTCTGATCTGCCATTTTTTTCTGAGATGGTACTGCGCATGCTCTCAGATTATTCACCATTTTTTACGGCATTTATCGGGACGTCCCGAAATAAATTTAACTTGATATTTGTGCGTTTGTAACACGTTGATAATTTGTTTGCTGCCCATCACAGTTTATAGCTCTCTCGTCGCTATGATGGTGAAAAAAAGCTCAATATAAGAAAAATACGAAAAAAAAAGCTTGACAACGCCGCTAATGGCCCTTTAACACATTGGTGGTAATTATATCGGTACATTGCAAAGGAATAAGGGTAATTTACCCCCCCCCCACCCAAATTGTTGAGGGTCTAAAAATGAACATTAATATTAATATAATTGGAAATACAGTTGCCCAAACCATTGCTAGAATTATATGTAGCATTGTCAGTATGTTGTATACACATAATATGAAATTATACTAATGTTCAGTTTTACTGACATGACGAGCATAATGTCAACAAAGCTAAAAGCTTTGGGAGTTACTCAAACTATGACAATATAGCCATTTTTTTCACTATTGCACCACATCGTGTGCCGTTTACAAGATATCAGATAATGTAGTTAACAAATATGGCCGTCGACGACATTTTCTAGATATTCAAATTTGAGTGCAACATTTGTCACTGTCACCCGGTCTAGTATTGTCACGGCAGCTTGTATTTTCTTATGTAGTAATTGCAGCAGACATGCATATTGATTCCACGCAATGATTATATCAATTCAAACGTCACCTCTCTTTGTACAGCACAAAGTCAACTCTTCGAACAGAAGTAATCAAGCCCAACATCTACACACGTCTTGAACAAAGTAGTCACACTCCAAGGAACGAATCAGTCTTGCAACAGTCAAGCATGTCTTGTTCTGGGTATCTGCAATTTACCGAAAATTTTTCAGGATGTATCGATCTCCTACACAATTTTCACTAATGTTATACCTTTTCACAAAGTCAATTTACCTCCAATAACTAATGATAGCCAAAACATTATTCAACCTCCCTTTGCCCGCCCTGCATTTAGTGTACCAATTACGCTATGATTTTATTTCATAACGCCAAATTTGATAAACCAATATGAATTTTAGCACTGTTCATGTTAGTGGTCAGATAACACAAATAATCTCATAATCATTTTTATATGCCCCACGTTTCCGGTGACACTCTAAACAAATCACTCTACCTAAATAAATAGGAGTTTCACAACGATTCGTCTCATATTGTAAAAGATGTCAAAAAAATGTATACACCAAGATCAAGATATGAGATCGACTATCTTGATTTTGTAGTTTCTTTGATTCAAGATTCAAGTGGATGTATAAACAAGCAGCCTCTCGGCTGAGATAGCTCCGCTGTTAGCAATGCACATTTCAATTAAAGAACAGAAGATATCATTAGAAAATGAACAATATGTATGGTATCAAGCAATGGGACTTGCTGTTTTCAACAAGAATTCAAAAATATCACTTTTTACGATAAATGACAAAAATATTCAGCAAAATTAGAGAATTAAAGATATTACAAAATGAACAAATCTGATAGAGGTCCACATGTAGTACCTATAAATGTAATATAAATGCAATCGGACTTGCGGTTTTTAACAAGTAGTCGAAAATATCGTTTTTTACCAAAAATGAAAAAAATATTCACCAAAATTAGAGAATTAAAGATATCATTACAAAATGAACAAATCAGAGAGAGGTCCACATGTAGTACCTATATATGTAATATCAAAGCAATTGGACTTGCGGTTTTTAAGAAATCGAAAATATCACTTTTTACTAAAAATGACAAAAATATTCACCAAAATTAGAGAATTGAAGATATCAACATGAAACGAACAAACTTAAGAGAGGTCTACCCAAGGTACATATACACCAAGTACCAAAGCATTCAGGCCTGTAGTTTTCAAGAAGAAGTCGAAAAAGTAAAACATTGACTTGAACGACGGACGACGACGGACAATCACTCATATGATAAGCTCCGCTCGACAAAGTCGACAGCGGAGCTAAAAAAAAAAGTGTACATTGTACATTATCAATATACCTGAAGGTGAAATTGAATGACTTGTCTTCCTGCGTCTTTCACAAGTTTCAATAGCTCATATGAATAAAGACATAAATCTGTCTCAGAGGAGCACAATTAGCTTCTATTGCACTGCTTTTTTGAAAGACATGACACCTAAAGTATCTTGTCAGTCACGTATTCAAGCATATTGACGATTTTGCTTAGCAATCTGATACTAGGCTTGTATCGTGGTGAACCATTTTGTGAACAAAAAGCTTGGTGGATGATATTTTTCAAGCATTATTTTGTCATATGACGTGAGTAAAAAGTGCGGAAAGTGAAAAATTTTGATAGCAGAAATAACAGAAAGAAAACTTATTTGGGTTCTGTAATAACCACATTCGATTAATACAACTGGAAAATATAATATTGCAGTATTTTTTAAATATATCTTTGGTGGTGAAAAAGCAGATGAACTTGGCTTCGAATCATTTTGACAGTGTCAGGTATTTTTACACAATTTTAGTCCACACGCCGTTATAAAATTGTATTGTATTGTATTGTATTGTATTGTATTGTTATCGTTTACAGATCATCGTGTTGCACAATATACAGATCACCTGTGATAATATGGCCAATAGGAGTATAGTTGAATGAAGAAAACTATTATTTGCAAGGTGTATCACTTTGATGGTTTTTGTAAATATGATGTAATGGCTTTTTAAATTTGCTTGGATAACGTTTAGAGTTGTACAATCTAGAGATTCGATACATTGTGTTATATGATTTCTCTGTAAAACATCATCCAAATCGCACAGTTACGCCTAAGCCTGCCATTCATAGCCGGCCCACGAACCCGTGCGTGATCGTGTAAGGAAAAGCTGTAGAATTGCAGTAGAATTGAGTCATTTGCCATGGAGCTGGTGCCACCAATCAGCGTTGCTGTATCATAAATGTGAACGTCCGTGGTCATCACAGATTTAATAATGGCGGCGTGTTGGCTTTGCACTGATTCACCGAGTCAGGAACAGAAGGTCTATATTCGTTGAAACGTTTCCAAAATTTGCTATTCAAACGTTTACAATTGCCAGTGGATAAGTGGATAAAGACGATGGAATATTTGTGCAAACCGTGTTTTACTAACCTGGCAAAACTGTCGAAACTCATATCAACATATCGACTTGCCCGCGAGTTCTGATGCAAATAAGTAAATTTTATAATCGCCTGAGGGCTTGTGACATACAGTAAATCGTAGTAAAATCTGCCAAGGGTTAATGTTGAGGTTTCGGCCAAATAAATGGTCCTTGCCTGGCGAAGATGCCCGTAAAATTGATGTAAAAGTATATCACAGGTTTTACGGGTTCATAGCGGATGTATATATTGTTGCAGTATTGACTGGCGATTTTAAATACTCAAAAATAACACTGTAGATGTCTTGTAATATCGAGATGATTGTTTTGTCTCCAGTATCTTTGTTTTTGAAGTAATAGTTCACTCTGACTGCACATGAGATACATTATTATGATCATGTAAGTTGATCTGATGAAAACACCAGATACTGCATCCCGTGTAGTTTGCAAAAAGCTTCTTCACTATGGCTGTCAATCACCTGCTTGCCCATCCTTGTTGGCATTGTAATATACTCGAATATATGATCAACATGACGTGTATTGGTTAAAGCGAGGGGGTCCTCACTTGCGCACGCGCGGGAATTGAGTTCCAAGCGACGATAGCAACACACACTAAAATCGCAAAGGCTCATGGGTAGACGCTTGTTTGTAAACAATGAGACGCAATGGCCATCTGAAGCATGCTCCGAGGATAGACGATTGATGTGTGGTTTCTATTAATTTGTTTTTCTTTAGTCGCAAATATAGAATATGGATAATAAAATTGTCAGTGATGACAAACACAAAGGTTTTTCAAGATTTTGTCAAGCAGATACTGCTTGAAGAAATGTTGGCCAAATGTATATTATTATTAGGTTTTCAAGACGTCCTATTTTATGTACAAACGTGGAACCAAAGTTATATTGAAAGCATTTAACAAGACAAATTGTATTCGTAAAGAAAAACTGATTCGAAGACCATATACAGTCATAGAACCCATTCGATATGAATGTCTCTAATATGTGAAGCACAATTGGAGACTGAGACATGGAACTAACGCTATATTGAATCAACTGGACAAGGAAAAATGCCAACATATATATTCATAGAACTCATTTAATATGTATATCTTCAACATCTCGAACACTATTGGAGAGGGAGATAACCATTACTATACTGAAGGCATTTATGGTCTTAGGGAAATGCATAACTCTAATATCTTGTGGACAGCTGCATTTAGGAAAATCTATGCAATGATACTAGACTTGTGATATGGCAGGCATATTGAATGACTATATATGGTAATAGAATCTCATTAGATGCTTAGAAATGCTGATATACTTAAAAAATGGATAAGAGATATGAAGGACAAATTAGATAATCACACATTGCATATGGAAAATAGTACAGGGTGGGGAAAGCACATGAATTATAATGTTACGGAAACTTACCTCTCCGCTGGTGATACTAGTATGCATCTCATATACATGCCATTGTGTATTTGGAAAAAGAGTCAGTTTTGTCTACTATGATTGGGCAAGTTCAGTGCTTTAACCTCAAGCCTCTCATGTGTTATATATATTCACTACGAGGCAACGTGCACATAATTAGACATGGAACGAAATGTAGCAATCACAAAAACGTGGCACTATTCAATGCATATATGCATAGGATTCAAATATTGTGATATTTGTCACATAATTCACTTGTGAAAAAAATATGGCATTCAATACCTGAGGTAAATATTGTGATATGTCACTTGTGAAAAGGTGATTGAAATATAAAACCACCCAATGCCTATATACCTGGGGTCAAATAAAGTAATACTTGTCACATACTTTCCTAGTGAAAGAGGTGACAGCATGTTATTTTAGCTAATGTGTCATTTCACTAATCCAAGATGTCACTAATTTAAAATAATGTATATAAATCGATTTTTGGAAGTTGGCTAAATAACGATTCTGTGAATTCATGCACTGAATACATTTATTAAAATGACATTTAGCTATTTTAAATATAGACTTAGGGATCAAATAATGTGATACACACTACGAAATTATATTTATATTATTTACGAATTATATTTATTCAATACTTAAAAATACAAAATAGTTCAGTGAAATAAATGAGTAATTAAATGAGATAAAATGATTATCAAGCAATGAAAAGAAAGGTGGATACAATGCAATCGGACAATAAAAAAGTGAAAAATAGATTTTTTCGGAAGTTTTGAGCGCTCACATTTTCAGTCGGAGAGGCCTTTCATGCAAACAAACATAAAAAGGCTTTCAGGGGATATTTTAGCTCACATTTGATGATGTAATGGCGGTTCTCCTTCCTGGTGTTAATTTTTCCCCATCAAAATGTTGGTGCAACATTTTTACCTATTTTCAAGTATTTTCTATAACTTATGTTATCATTTTGGACCAGATGGAGATAATTTTCTATTAGCTGGTGACGAAATTTGAATTGCCGTTCAATGTCATTGAAATCTGTTGGTATATTAGGCAAGCCAGATAATTAATATGTCATGTATTACATGCTGACATTTTATTGTTGGATTTAAACCAAAGATTTTAACTGCTTGAATAATGCCATAACATTGAGTTAATAGAAGTCTAAATTCACTGTTCATTAAGACATACGTTTCTAATCAGAAGGGTATCTAAGGATGCAACGCTTGTTCTACAAAAGTTAAACTGCGCAAATTTGATACTTTCAACAACATGCAATTTTGGAAAAATTTTATTTCTAATAGTTTTGACCATTTATGTGCAAATATTTATAATAGGTATCAGTAGTATCTAACAATATAAGAACACTCAAACACACCTTTAAATGACGAGCCCCATACGCGCTCTTAATGTATCTAATGTATGAAACACCTTGTCGCATGTTGGCCCTCCCAGAATTTCTTTAAATACAAGTACCTCTATAATACGTAATCTGCCTCCAGCTTATATCATTTTTATTACTTTATTATTTGTAGACAAAAATAGGGAAAATATTCAAAATAAAGAGCATACATTATTAAAAATGTTAAAATATGAAATTATGTATTGAAGTTGTTAAATACATGACGTGTTTGACCTAAAGTATCCCTAAAATGAAAACCTAATATAAATTTTGATTATCTATCGGCACTGAGTTTTCTTGGCCGTACAGTTTCGGTTTGACATGTTGATTTTGTCTTGACTGTTTACACACACGCATTCCATCATTCTAGCTTTAGTATCTAATAGATTCTTTAGTCAGTGCTCATTTAACAAATATTATTACAATACGTGTATAGCTTACTGATTAGTAGTATCCGATTTATATCTTCTATTACCCAATACATTAACACAAAATATTATGCACCATGCTTTAATAAAAGGGATAGATTTTTTTTTTAAATAGGATTTCTCTAACATTATTTAAATAGATACATACACCGGTATAATATACCAAAGGAAAATATTTTAATTTGAAAAATTCGTATATACAAAGAATTACTGCATCAATCATCTGTGAATGAGAGAGACTTCCACTTTTAAGGGTACATTATAAACTGTAACACTACGGGGAGTGTATCTACAAATGTTGAAATCATACACTGATTTATTACTATTGTTTATCTAAAACAATTAAATAGATTGAATAAAAGGTGTTGGATTAGTATTAATGGAAGCCAGCAGAAGGTCGACAGCTTTATTTGAGGGTTGTCTTGTGTATCTGTAAACCGTCACATTGTATGCTAACAATGAGTTATGTTTAGTTAACTATGAAATTAGGTGTCAAAGTCACAAAAACCGTAAAGACACCCCACATCTTCCAATAATGAAAATGTTTAGCATGTAGCTACATATCAATCGTTTCGAGTAGTCACATCATTCAACTGAAACGTTTGAATACACCAAGCGTGTTTAACAATAGACATGTACGTGTATATTGATGAATTATCGATCACATTGATAATATTATGTCTTCAGAAGATACGTGTGCTAACTTTTTTTTCTCACACTTTTTTTTGGTTTAGTAGCAATAGTCCGGAAAATGAATAGTGTAGCAAATGTGCGCATGTCGTTTCATTTAAGACCGAACAAATCTTTAATAAGCTATGTATTTCGTGACGATTTAGCAATTTGATGCGGAATTTAAAAAATGGATGCGTAATCCTTGAAACATTTAACACTGCCATTTAATAATCAATTTGAATTGTAAATTAATAAAATGATTGATCTTAATAAGATATATTTCAACACTTAAATCGATAATAAGTGTTCGGGAAGTTCTACATGTATAAATAGGTGACAAGAGAATGGTAATATTGTTCTGCTTTTTTATAATGAACAATAACATCAATCTTGCCAAGCATTGCACATAAGTGTATACACTATTGGGCTGCGACACTATTTTTTTCGCCCAGGCTCATAATATGCATATATGACGTGTGGTTTGTTAATAGCAATATTTAAAAAAACAAACATTAATTTTGTTTGCAATTAAAAAAATGCAGTTTTATATTAAAGATAAAAGTAGCTTGTGATAACACTCTGGGATTGGACATAGTGTATAACAATTTCAGTAACTTAGAAAAAATATCTGAAAATCGGAAAAAAACATCTCGAAAAGTATAAATCTGATTTGTTATTATGATTTTACGTAAAATACCTTGCGTTTGATGTATTTCATAATAAATTTCGATACAATCAATATTTTTTGCGAGAGAAAACATAAAAACAAATTCTCATTAATGTCCTCTCCAGGTGGCCCCAAACTCAATTTAAAACAGCTTTAATACATAGGAGTTGTGTTAATTGTTGACTCCCGATTTATATCTATATCTGATCGCGTTCTGTTTTGTTTGCTTCTTTTGAAATTGCATTACATTGTGTTACGCTTATATTCTGATTGGCTTTAATTCTATTAATTCCTTTCTTCCTGATTTTGCATAAGTTGTACACTAGTTTACACGACGTTCTGGCGTATTTTGTTACTGACCACTAAAACAATAGTATATTTAAATAAACAAACTTCCGGCTTATTTAGGTCAAAACTTAAAATCCATCATGGATATAATTACGCTTGATTTTGTTGAGCAGAGAATGAAGCGACTAATTAACCTTTTTGTGTGTGGAATTTCATAACATCCACCTCCATATCCAAGCCTGTTCCGTTACAGTGTATTGTGTGAATACGACTTTATTTGATTAAATGTTCGAGATTTTCTGTTTCCCTGTGTGTATTAACGATTTAGGCTTTGGTATCAACTGGTGACCTGAATTTGAAAAGCATATTGTTTTATTCGGTATTTTCGGTGCAATTTAGGGTAAGATGGTGAGTGTGGTTTTCTAATTGTGTATGATAAAATGTATGTACATTTCGATTAATACTTGTTTATGCTATTTTTGCGAAGTCACGTTACACTAATTGAGACAGTTTACTAAATGAATAATTAATCTGAGATTTGAGTTGAGCGTGAAAACCATAAGGCTAATAGGCAGTGTGAATAGGCAGTTTGATTGTGATTTAACATGGAGCAATTTAGCATTTTCTTTAGATAATTAACCATACGACGAAGAGTCAAAAAGATATGTACGAGCGTAGAATAGTATGATCCCAGCATACGACAATTTCTTGTACTTTGATGAAATAGACGAGTCTGCAAGACAACCAACCTAACTCAATCGAAGCTTTGAAAATAATAGCTAAACACTAATGAGGCGAGCGTGTTGGGTTGGTTAGGATTAAGCTGGGTGAGTGACTTAACATTTAGCAATGGGAACATGGTTTGATAAGTGGAGGTAGCCGATTATATTATTATGCACTGAGGACAGACTTGGAATATCATTCACCGATGTCGTACAGGCGACATGGGAGTACTTCAATCTAGCGCTATATTGTATGTTTGACTCTGTGATTCATCGTAAAAGGTACAACGTTCAGCAAGCAGCAGTGCATGGATTGGAGAAGATCGCCTCTCGTCTATCCTTGGTTACAACAATATAAGTATAGCCAACCATAATAGCTCAACATATGCACTCTCGTGTACCACCATAATAACTCAACATATGCACTCTCGTGTACCACCATAATAACTCAACATATGCACTCACACAAACCACCATAATAGCTTAACATATGCACTCACATATACCACCATTATAGCTCAACATATGCACTCAAATATATCACCATAATAGCTCAACATATTAACCCACATAAACCACCATAATAGCTCAACATATGCTCTCACATATAGCACCATAATTGTTCAACACATGCACTCACATATGCCACCTTAATAGCTCAACATATGCACTCATATACCACCATAATAGCTCAACACATGCACCCACATATACCACCATAATTGCTCAACATATGCACTCACATATACCACCATTATAGCTCAACATATGCACTCACATATACCACCATGATAGCTCAACATATGCACCCACATATACCACCACAATATCTCCACATATGCACTCACATATACCACCATGATAGCTCAACATATGCACCCACATATACCACCATAATAGCTCAACATATGTACCCACATATACCACCACAATATCTCCACATATGCACTCACATATACCACCATGATAGCTCAACATATGCACTCACACAAACCACCATAATAGCTCAACATATGCAACAACATATACCACCACAATAGCTCAACATATGCACCAACATATACCATCATTATAGCTCAACATATGCACTCACATAAACCACTATTATAGCTCAACATATGCACCCACATATACCACCATAATTGGTCAACATATGCTCTCACATATACCACCACAATAGCTCAACATATGCACTCACATATACCACCATGATAGCTCAACATATGCATTCACATATACCACCATGATAGCTCAACATATGCATTCACATATACCACTATTATAGCTCAACATATGCAACCACATATACCACCACAATAGCTCAACATATGCAC
This sequence comes from Saccoglossus kowalevskii, assembly GCF_978046115.1. Taxonomy (NCBI): domain Eukaryota; kingdom Metazoa; phylum Hemichordata; class Enteropneusta; family Harrimaniidae; genus Saccoglossus; species Saccoglossus kowalevskii. The sequence continues at coordinate 21,828,211 of NC_140657.1, forward strand.
CAACATATACCATCATTATAGCTCAACACATGCATTCACATATACCAATATGCACTCACGTATACCACCATAATAGCAAAACACATGCACTCACATATACCACCATTATAGCTCAACATATGCACTCACACATACCATCATAATAGCTCAAAATATGCACTCACGTATACCACCATAATAGCTCAACATATGCACTCACGTATACCACCATAATAGCTCAACACATGCACCCACATATACCACCATAATTGCTCAACATATGCACTCACGTATACCACCATTATAGCTCAACATATGCACTCACATATACCACCATGATAGCTCAACATATGCACCCACATATACCACCACAATATCTCCACATATGCACTCACATATACCACCATGATAGCTCAACATATGCACCCACATATACCACCATAATAGCTCAACATATGTACCCACATATACCACCACAATATCTCCACATATGCACTCACATATACCACCATGATAGCTCAACATATGCACTCACACAAACCACCATAATAGCTCAACATATGCAACAACATATACCACCACAATAGCTCAACATATGCACCAACATATACCATCATTATAGCTCAACATATGCACTCACATAAACCACTATTATAGCTCAACATATGCACCCACATATACCACCATAATTGGTCAACATATGCTCTCACATATACCACCACAATAGCTCAACATATGCACTCACATATACCACCATGATAGCTCAACATATGCACTCACGTATACCACCATTATAGCTCAACATATGCACTCACATATACCACCATGATAGCTCAACATATGCACCCACATATACCACCACAATAGCTCAACATATGCACTCACATATACCACCATGATAGCTCAACATATGCACCCACATATACCACCATAATAGCTCAACATATGTACCCACATATACCACCACAATATCTCCACATATGCACTCACATATACCACCATGATAGCTCAACATATGCACTCACACAAACCACCATAATAGCTCAACATATGCAACAACATATACCACCACAATAGCTCAACATATGCACCAACATATACCACCATGATAGCTCAACATATGCACCCACATATACCACCATAATAGCTCAACATATGTACCCACATATACCACCACAATATCTCCACATATGCACTCACATATACCACCATGATAGCTCAACATATGCACTCGCACAAACCACCATAATAGCTTAACATATGCACTCACATATACCACCATAATTGGTCAACATATGCTCTCACATATACCACCACAATAGCTCAACATATGCACTCACATATACCACCACAATAGCTCAACATATGCACTCACATATACCACCATGACAGCTCAACATATGCAACCACATATACCACCACAATAGCTCAACATATGCACTCACATATACCACCATTATAGCTCAACACATGCATTCACATATACCACCATAATAGCAAAACACATGCACTCACATATACCACCATAATAGCTCAACATATGTACTCGCGTATACTGCCATAATAGCTCAACATATGCACTCACATATACCACCATTATAGCTCAACATATGCACTCACACATACCATCATAATAGCTCAAAATATGCACTCACGTATACCACCATAATAGCTCAACATATGCACTCACGTATACCACCATAATAGCTCAACATATGCACTCACGTATACCAATATGCACTCACGTATACCACCATAATAATTCAACATATGCATTCACGTATACCACCATGATAGCTCAACATATGCATTAACGTATACCACCATAATAGCTCAACATATGCATTCACGTATACCACCATAATAGCTCAACATATGCACTCACATATACCACCATTATAGCTCAACATATGAATTCACGTATACCACCATAATAGCTCAACATATGCACTGACATATACCAACATTATAGCTCAACATATGCATTCACGTATACCACCATAATAGCTCAACATATGCATTCATGTATACCACCATTATAGCTTAACATATGCACTGACATATACCACCATTATAGCTCAACATATGCACTCAAATATATCACCATAATAGCTCAACATATTAACCCACATAAACCACCATAATAGCTCAACATATGCACTGGCATATACCACCATAATAGCTCAACATATTAACCCACATAAACCACCATAATTGCTCAACATATGCACTCACGTATACCACCATAATAGCTCAACATATGCACTCAAATGTATAACCATAATAGCTCAACATATTCACCCACATGAACCACCATAATAGATCAACATATGCTCTCACATATACCACCATGATAGCTCAACATATGCACCCACATATACCACCACAATAGCTCAACATATGCAATCACATATACCACCATTATAGCTCAACATATGCACTCACATATACCACCATGATAGCTCAACATATGCACTCACGTATACCACCATAATAGCTCAACATATGCACTCGCGTATACTGCCATAATAGCTCAACATATGCACTCGCGTATACCACCATAATAGCTCAACATATGCACTCACGTATACCACCATAATAGCTCAACATATGCATTCACGTATACCACCATAATAACTCAACATATTCACCCACATAAACCACCATAATAGGTCAACATATGCTCTCACATATACCACCATGATAGCTCAACATATGCACCTACATATACCACCACAATAGCTCAACATATGCACTCACATATACCACCATGGCAGCTCAACATATGCAACCACATATACCACCACAATAGCTCAACATATGCACTCACATATACCACTATTATAGCTCAACATATGCGCTCACATATACCACCATAATAGCTCAACATATGCACTCATGTATACCACCATAATAGCTCAACATATGCACTCGCGTATACTGCCATAATAGCTCAACATATGCACTCACGTGTACCACCATAATAGCTCAACATATGCACTCACATATACCACTATTATAGCTCAACATATGCACTCACATATACCACCATAATAGCTCAACATATGCACTCACATATGTCACCATAATAGCTCAACATATGCATTCACATATACCACTATTATAGCTCAACATATGCAACCACATATACCACTATTATAGCTCAACATATGCACTCACATTTACCACCATTCTAGCTCAACATATGCACTCACATATACCACCAAAATAGCTCAACACATGCACTCAAATATACCACCATTCTAGCTCAACATATGCACTCACATATACCACCATAATAGCTCAACATATGCACTCACGTATACCACCATAATAGCTCAACATATGCACTCACATATACTGCCATAATAGCTCAACATATGCACTCGCGTATACCACCATAATAGCTCAACATATGCATTCACGTATCCCACCATAATAGCTCAACATATGCATTCACGTATACCACCATAATAACTCAACATATTCACCCACATAAACCACCATAATAGGTCAGCATATGCTCTCACATATACCACCATGATAGCTCAACATATGCACCTACATATACCACCACAATAGCTCAACATATGCACTCACATATACCACCATGGCAGCTCAACATATGCAACCACATATATCACCACAATAGCTCAACATATGCACCAACATATACCACCATGGCAGCTCAACATATGCAACCACATATATCACCACAATAGCTCAACATATGCACTCACATATACCACCATGGCAGCTCAACATATGCAACCACATATACCACCACAATAGCTCAACATATGCACTCTCATATACCACTATTATAGCTCAACATATGCGCTCACATATACCACCATAATAGCTCAACATATGCACTCATGTATACCACCATAATAGCTCAACATATGCACTCGCATATACTGCCATAATAGCTCAACATATGCACTCACGTGTACCACCATAATAGCTCAACATATGCACTCACGTATACCACCATAATAGCTCAACATATGCACTCACATATACTGCCATAATAGCTCAACATATGCACTCGCGTATACCACCATAATAGCTCAACATATGCACTCACGTATACCACCATAATAGCTCAACATATGCACTCACATATGTCACCATAATAGCTCAACATATGCATTCACATATACCACTATTATAGCTCAACATATGCAACCACATATACCACTATTATAGCTCAACATATGCACTCACATTTACCACTATTATAGCTCAACATATGCACTCACATATATCACCATAATAGACACATGTACAGATACGTATGTATATAGGCCTCGTATTCGTGGTCCACTGCACCACTAAGATTGTTTGTGGAACCATTCTGTTCAAAAGCAGAGACAGGCATTTTGTGGGATTAAAAGCAATTACAGGCTATCCAAAATACTTTAAATTCAAACTTGTGAGCACGCCAAGCACCTCGCCACCGTAGCACGTAATTCATACGGTCCCACAGTGACGTGTTGCCAATGCATAAGCTGAATCCCGGACAAATACAAACAATAATATAACTTTACTGAATTAAGACTAAACATGATTTTTCATTTTGACTAAATGCTATGTATGATGTGGAATGAAAGGAAAAACACCTGATAAAGAATTAGCACGACAGCTTTGTTCTATTGCAAAATATATTAAATACAGTAACCGTTTTCACAAAATGTGGGTAAACTGATTAATACTAGGAGAATAAACACAATATTTATTGCGTGTTGCTACTTGTAGTCCTTGCTTATATAATTCTTCTTAATTGAATATTACACAATTTAAATAATTAAATGTCCGGAACTCGCAATTTGTAATGAGCATTAATCTTTGTACGCAAATATTTGTCTGTAATTTATATTTTCAAAAATGTCTCGATACTATTGATATTGGCGGTAATATATACGCTGTAGTCGACCAGATCTTATCATGCTGCTTTTTGCATTTGTTCGCAATGAGTCGTAAATTCCGTATTACGTGTTGCCTTGTAGCAGTGACGTTCCTTCAGCTTACAGTTGCTTTGGCCGATCGAGGTAGACAAGATGTCCAGCGGCCTGCAAGATCGACAAAATTCGTAGGAAAAGAAACGTTGATGGTATGTAATTTTTCATCATTTGTTATTAAAAATATATAAATGTTGTTTCCTCTTCAATATTAATAGTCATATCGAAATATGAATGTACAGGAAATTGGACTCAAGTAGTCTATCATCTTTTAGAATGGTACATACTCGCGTATGCAATGTCGACTGAGCTGCTATAAACAGCCTTTCATTTAAAAAACGTTTGTTGTTCAAACACATTCCCGCCGCGTATTGTATTGGGTTTCCCCGTTTATTCAACACCTGTAGTGTGAATATATTCAGTTCAGGGTTATATTTTTGAGATTATACTTTGCATGTGTATATTTGCAATATGATTTTGTGTATTAGGAGAGTAGTACAGGAGTAGTACAGTGTACTGTGTAAGTTTTTTGCTATAAGTATTGTGTACATTTTTGCTGAGGTGATGTAACCAACTCCATATTTATAATTCGTTTCCAATAATTGAGTCGCTTACCAGTAACGTGTACAGATGCAAGGCATATTGTGATGTATATCATACATCAAAATGACAATATATAATTGATAAACAATAAATTGATATTTTCATAACTTTTTTTTATAGCCACGATGGAGTACTGATCTAGGACTGAGAACTGATTCAGAAGCTAACCTCCAAACAAAGGATCAAAGTGAGTTATGTCACAAACATAATGGCAATTATTAATGCTGATGTCATGCTAATGATCGGAGGGCGTGATACAAGCCTGGACAGTAGAACAATATTCCGTGTTTGAAAATACAATGATCATACAATAGTTTTTTCAAATATTTCAGGTACAATTGATTTCTACTTACATGGCGCATATATCACGAACATTTCAGTGATGTCATTCTAGACATTACAGTCTAGTCATTCATAATGTTTGCCTTTAGTAGTATTATTGTTAATTATCTGTCATTTATTCACAGCAACTATCATCATGCAGTGTGGTTGTTGTGCAGCATGTGGGGATGGGTATTACCAGTGTTCGGATGGCAGCTGTATCCCAGACTACTACACATGTGATGGCTGGTTCGATTGTGCAGATGGATCCGATGAATTCTGCTGGGTTGACTACTGTTCGTATGATGAATATGAATGCTGGGACGGTTCTTGCATTCCATACACCTGGGTTTGTGATGGTGATTATGATTGTTGGTATGGAGAAGACGAAGATTACTGTTATTGTGGTTCATGGGAATATGAATGTTGGGATGGAAGTTGTATTGATTACTGGTATGTATGTGATGGTGATTATGATTGTTGGTATGGAGAAGACGAAGATTACTGTGGTTGGTGTGACTATGACGAATATCAATGTTGGGATGGAACATGTATTCCCGACTACTGGGTTTGTGATGGTGATTACGATTGTTGGTATGGAGAAGACGAAGATTACTGTGATGGGTGTTACTATGACGAATATCAATGTTGGGATAGAACATGTATTCCCGACTACTGGGTTTGTGATGGCTATGATGACTGCTGGTATGGAGAAGACGAAGAATACTGTTGGTGTGAGTCATGGGAATATGAATGTTGGGATGGAACATGTATTCCCGACTACTGGGTTTGTGATGGTGATTACGATTGTTGGTATGGAGAAGACGAAGATTACTGTGATTGGTGTTACTATGACGAATATCAATGTTGGGATAGAACATGTATTCCCGACTACTGGGTTTGTGATGGCTATGATGACTGCTGGTATGGAGAAGACGAAGAATACTGTTGGTGTGAGTCATGGGAATATGAATGTTGGGATGGAACATGTATTCCCGACTACTGGGTTTGTGATGGTGATTATGATTGTTGGTATGGAGAAGACGAAGATTACTGTGATGGGTGTGACTATTACGATTATCAATGTTGGGATGGAACATGTATTCCCGACTACTGGGTTTGTGATGGTGATTATGATTGTTGGTATGGAGAAGACGAAGATTACTGTGATGGGTGTGACTATTACGATTATCAATGTTGGGATGGAACATGTATTCCCGACTACTGGGTTTGTGATGGTGATTATGATTGTTGGTATGGAGAAGACGAAGATTACTGTTATTGTGATTCATGGGAATATGAATGTTATGATGGAAATTGTATTGATTATTGGAATGTTTGTGATGGTTATGATGACTGTTGGTATGGGGAAGACGAATATGACTGTTATTGTGAGTCATGGGAATATGAATGTTATGATGGAAGTTGTATTGATTACTGGTATGTATGTGATGGTGATTATGATTGTTGGTATGGAGAAGACGAATATAACTGTTATTGTGAGTCATGGGAATATGAATGTTATTACGGAAATTGTATTGATTATTGGAATGTTTGTGATGGTTATGATGACTGTTGGTATGGGGAAGACGAATATGACTGTTATTGTGAGTCATGGGAATATGAATGTTATGATGGAAGTTGTATTGATTATTGGTATGTTTGTGATGGTTATGATGACTGTTGGTACGGGGAAGACGAATATGACTGTAATTGTGAGTCATGGGAATATGAATGTTATGATGGAAGTTGTATTGATTATTGGTATGTATGTGATGGTGATTATGATTGTTGGTATGGAGAAGACGAAGATTACTGTTATTGTGATTCATGGGAATATGAATGTTATGATGGAAATTGTATTGATTATTGGAATGTTTGTGATGGTTATGATGACTGTTGGTATGGGGAAGACGAATATGACTGTCATTGTGAGTCATGGGAATATGAATGTTATGATGGAAGTTGTATTGATTACTGGTATGTATGTGATGGTGATTATGATTGTTGGTATGGAGAAGACGAATATAACTGTTATTGTGAGTCATGGGAATATGAATGTTATGACGGAAATTGTATTGATTATTGGAATGTTTGTGATGGTTATGATGACTGTTGGTATGGGGAAGACGAATATGACTGTTATTGTGAGTCATGGGAATATGAATGTTATGATGGAAGTTGTATTGATTATTGGTATGTTTGTGATGGTTATGATGACTGTTGGCACGGGGAAGACGAATATGACTGTAATTGTGAGTCATGGGAATATGAATGTTATGATGGAAGTTGTATTGATTATTGGTATGTTTGTGATGGTTATGATGACTGTTGGTATGGAGATGACGAAGGTGACTGCTATATATAGTTGCTTTATTCAATTTGTTTATTTCTACAGAATATGCGAGTATGAATATATGTTTGCAAAGCTGAACAAAATTGGCTGAGCCTATGATTCAATTCTCTGTTTTTTGTGGGAATACCATTATTTTATATTTAACACGAGTTCACATTATTCTAGTCTCTATACTTTCATTTTATCAAGCAATATAGTCTTGTTGGACCTTAGATATTAACATAAGTACCCACAATCCTAGTTTCAGTAATCAGGAAACGTGGAGAAGTGTGGTTGCAAATGTGGTTAAGGATGCTGTACATCTTTTTGGTATTGTTTATTCAAAACTGAATATTCCATTAATTATGCTCTACTGGATAGTTTCTTAGAGCACTTGGTTCAAATGTTCTGCAATTTGCCAACAATAAAGCTGTACAGCAGCGTTAACCGAACGTTTTGTTCATGTTTTAGAAAAATTAATCACTTGACTAAGCCAATGACTGTATGTATTCATAAGCTCTGCTGAAATTTCTTTTACGACTTGGGATTAAATATTGGTTACATGAATCGATACACGTGTTGTGTTCTTGTTGTACCCAGAGAAACAATTTGGAATTGAACAGTAACAGAAATGTCATACATACCAATGCTTCATTGGAGAAACAGCTAGTGCTTATATAATACATGTCCCAAATAGTTAATAATAATTTGTTCCTTGTGCATATTAGCAATGAAAATAGTTTTAGCAGTGCATAATATTTGATTATTAGCATACTATTATTTTTTGTTCGAGGGTTGATCAAATGTGTTGAAAATTCGTTCAAGGAAAGACTAGTAAGATGTCATTGATGTCATCAGATCTACTTGTTGTGGTGAGAAGCTTAGTTGAAGTAATCCAACAATGAAATTTCATTATTTTTTTGGAATATGCTATGCGATTTTATCACACATCAGTTATTTCGAAAATACTGCGGAAATACAAAACAATACACCAGAACAAAATGACAAGTACAAGACAAGATATAACATCGTCAAACAGTAAGACAAAGATATATGTATGACACACATGAAGGGATGTCAGATGTTTCGAAGAGTGATCACATCTTGCACCACATCATCGTCTGCTTGTTGGTCCCGACTTATTGCAGACTCCACCAACCCGTGCTGGATCAGCTTGGGTAAACGTGTGTTTTATGTTAAACAAATGGCCAAGTTTGATTGGATGCCTCTGTTGGAAAGGCGCCTAATCAGACGCTGTGTAACATTGCGCGGTAAACTAAAAACAAAATGTCGGAAATGGCGACATGTAGCACGGTTACTTCTTCTAGTAACCGTGCGTGTAGAGGGTGTTTGCTAAACCCCAAAAAACGGCGCTGCATTTTTTCACCCAGCCAACGTGGAAGGCTGTTTGTGGCATACTTCGTCAGCAAAGTGACAAATATTTATGTCGACCATGTTTCAACAAAGTAATGAAACTGTCAACTCTGAAAGAAAATCTCAGAAACTCCTCTCGACTAATAATTCAAGAGTTGAACTGTTGCACAATTTTCGTGATTTGTCACTCCCTGTCCTCATTACAGCTAGTAATGCCTCAATTGCATGGTTTTGTTGATCGGTGAGGCTTTTTATTTTGAAAAACTGCTTGATCTGTTTTTCTTTGGTCTCCATTTAAAAGAAAAAAACTCTCTACTGTAATTTGATACAAGATAGCTGATTGGCTGATATTTTTGTCGCATCTCCCCTTCTTGTCGTTAAGGGCGCCTACCAAATACACACTGTAGCGGTTCAATCTGCCAAGGGTTAGTTTGGAGGGGAGACCCGAAACAAACGTTCCTTGGCTGGCAAAGATGGCTTCACACGTGGTATGGCATGCCATATATCAATCTGCGTCATATAAGCTAAGGTTTTCCATATGAAATCTAATAACTACATCAAACAGCAAGTGACACTGAAGTCATCTACTGAGATCATGTTTGTAATCGTATTATTGCATTTAAGCACAAGTGCATTATATCTACAAAACTATTGGTCTAGTACAAAATGTGTATTTGCGACTACACCCAGTTACGTCAGCAATTGTGATATATATTATAATGTGTTATATTACCATTAGGTCATTGAATGCGTCCAAATATATTACCGATATTACAGTTTAACTTTTCAAAATGGCGGCCGTGCTTGCTGAAGGTTTATCAACCTTACACATTTTCTCGAGTTAACAGTTGCAGGGTTACAATACATTACCTCAATCCAAGTTCAATAATTAGTATTACTGCCACGCAGCCGTGGATAAAGGGATTAAAGTTAACTTGTTCTCAGAATCGAACGTATGCGTATGTTGGAACCTACAATCACCGAGTGATCGTAACCAGACAATTGCTACTGTGGAACATGAATCGAAATATTATTTGTACGACACACATTTCTATTCTATATAACTTTTACCACGTAAATAGAACAAGAATGGATTTGAGAACAAGAACAGCTTTGAAATAAAAATACTTATGACCAGTGCCTCGAACAACAGAAACAAACCAATTTCAGTCAAAATAAATCCCAGCATGCAATGTGCACATATATTCTAACATACAAATGATTGGGGAGTGGAGTATTCTACTAATTTTCCAGCATGCATTATCAACTTAAATATAATGGAAATTAGGACACAATTTACGATAAAATGTATAAAGACAGAGAAATTCAACAAAGTTTACTACAGACATAAAATCACATTTTACACACACAAATCCCAGCATGCATTGTGATTGCAACCTTCCCCATCATCATGCATGCATAAACTAGAAGTGATTCAAATTTCAAACATAATACTCAAGTGCCAGAGCTAAATTAATCAGACCATGGGACATGAATTCTTGAGGGGGGGGGGTAGATAAATAAAATTAAAAATAAACGTTAAATATCAGATTAATTTTATTTCAAAGAAGCTACCAAAGTTACCAAATCAGACAAAGACAATAAATATAAAACCAAATGAGTATAATGTTGCCATAACCACGGTAACATGAAAAAGGAATAGCTGAAGTGTAACCGAAGTGTAATAATAGAAGCTATTTTGAAAATATAGTCTGGAGAACATGACATCACCAAATTAACATGTTCTGGTACATCATCCCAGAATTGACATTGTGTGCAAAAATAAGCAGTCACTGTATACAGATAAACACATTTATCTCATTTAATTAAATCTCATTGAAAATACAGGACTGATTTGATCAATACTGACCCTGGACATTATATTATGGGACCGGACTGAAAATTATAATTACAATCATGGCTTGGACAAACTGTGTAAGCTAGCTCTCCCTCCCTCCCAGTGAAAACTACTTCTTGGAAACAATAATGCATCTCTACATTGGAGGCCGTCATGATTCGATGCACACTTCATCTGCAAAAATGTATCAAAAAAGCCACCAGCTTTTGAAATTGCAATCTTATACACCTATAGATCATGAGAAAGAAAACTGTGTCCGAAACTACACATGGAGGGCAGCAGCATACAACATTTATTTTGAATATTCTTTAATGAAATATATCAATAAAATCAATTTCAAAATTATTTAATAAACCAGAAGTTAAGCAATAAATCCACATATGTAACAGAAAAACTTACTATTATGCATCTCTTCAGATACGAAGTAGAACCAAACAACAATAAAGGCAGATCAAAAATATTTCGCATATTTAAACCAGGGAACAATGAAACCACAATTGTTTGCAAACAGGAAAACACACAGTGGCCATTCCGCTATTTTGAAGTTGCGTAATACAGCTGTCAATAGTCCTTTGAATATTACAAATCAGTAACAATTGCATTCGTAATATCTATTCATTTGGTGTTGTCAGTGACCATACTTTAATTTATCTGGATTTGTATTCCTTTTCCACGGCGACGCTTTTCGTGAGCACGTATGGTGAACATTTTAAACAAGAATTGTGAAAATAGAGACACACAACTTTCATAGTTGATTGGCGCATGGATTGTCTATCAAAAACAGACTGTCAATGACAGATTTTAAGTTAAAAATTAACGATTTATATTTGTGCAAGCGGCCCGATCACTTTATATTTCATTGACAGAGTTTTATTTGCTCATCTGAATATTTTTGTAGGATAAAAAAAGAACACTGCATGTGGCAATTTCCTTGTTAGACCCTGTTGCACGAAGTCCGGAACAATGTTTTTGTGTTTGTTCCGTTCATACGTTCACCGTTCATGCATTTGTCTGACATCATTTCATGAGCATGCCTGAACCCATGTTGTTTAAATTTGCCACACAAATAATTAAAGCAGATGGGAGATATATCTATTGGTTTTTCGTCCTGTTAACCTTTAACCTGACATCAATTGTTTCTCGGTTCTAGGGATGCACCGAGACCGTCGACATCACTTACCCTCCGTTGGTGTGTGGCTTACTGATTTACGTCAATGTTGATTCAAAATAGCGGACTGGCGGCCATTTTTTTGTATTAGTTTTCCAGCTATTTGATACCATGATTTATTCCTATTTGTAAAAAACAAAAAAAAAAACGGCTGACAGTTCTACAGTATTATTTTTTAACAGTAAAAGGTTGTTTCAATCGACTATAAACAAACATTTTGCGAACGTGTGATACCTCTTCATTCACCTCTTCAGATACTTGTGCGACGGTAAAACAAAGTATCGTAGCGTTACCGCCACGCTGTTTGCATTCTTGGGAGAACACTGCTATTACGCTTATGTTTAAAATAAATACAATAAATATTAGTTGCACTGGGCTCCCAGCAGTTTGTTTGTGGCAATGGAGTTGTAATAACGTAATAAAGTATTACAGTAGTTGCTATTAATACAAATATATCATGTCGGGTTTCATTGTATTTGTTTATAGCTGGGTATTTTAATTAATTAATTAGCAAAACTATTAAAATCAATGAATACTGAAATGAAATGAATTTAAACAGATGACACACTGGCTGCACATATTGGTAAAGCCTATACGTACATGAACCTTACATACAAGGTATCAAATCAATTGCAATGGTCGTTTTTAGGTTGAAGTCATAAAATACATTTTTACTCAACATGACAAAACTATTGGTTTAAAAATATCGTCACACAAACCAAATATAAAAGCAATTGCGGGCAGTTTTCAAGAAAACGATGAAAATGTAATTGGACGGACAGACAATAATAAACAGCTCTGCTCTGTAATCTTCGATGACCTAAACCAGTCATTGGTGTGTCAAGTGATGAGCATTTAAATATTCATGAACAAATGCCAAAGCGTACAATGTACATTTTATATGCATGTAAATTAACACAATTAGTGCTGTGCACGAGAAAAAACGGTATGCTGATTCATTCAAATTTATCGCATTGTAGGATATAACGGCACACTGTTGGTCATTCTTTTAAATTACACTCGTGCTCGCGCAATTTTTTGATCTGATACCCAACAATTTCATTTAAATAAAAAAAATCTTCATGAATTCCTTATGAATACGTTCCATTTTTTTTATTATAAATGCTGCTTGGGAGACTACACCAAAGATCAATATTCGTGAGATGTACAGATGTAAAACACAACATACGCCATATTATATAAACGTAAATACAATTTCTGAGTAAAACGAACAAACAAACAAACGCATCCCTCCAACACCTAAATTTCACGTGAGGAAATCCCTTTGCATGAGTGAGGTGGTCTGTTAACAAAGCAGGTAGCAAGGCAGTGTTTGAGCAATGTAGTTATATTAAGAAGATGGTGTGTTCACTGTTAACCACTGTTGTTTAACTGTGTCATTCTATTACTTCAGTTCTGCCAAAATTGTATTTGAAGCTGTGTTCTGTGTGTTTGGCGGATTGGTTTTGTGAATATCTCGAAAAGTATCTTGTATAGTTGAACACGACGTTGATGCACAGAATTGGATGTCGTTCTGTAAAACTGTAACTCTTGTCTATTCTACAATATTCTTGTTTTTGTAATTTGTCTAATGATCAATGTGCCGCTGAATATTCATATTTGTCTGTTATGGTTGTGTTATACTTTGGAATGAAATCTGCAGCAAGGTCATTCCCCTGTCAGCACGACAAAGGCACGACTGTTCATACATGTGTTTGTTTTTTGCCGCACATTTAACATATGAAGTGGTTGTCGGAAGTCATTTGTTGTTTGTATTTGGGTCTGATGAGCGGGTATCAACAATATTATTTTTTAAAACTTCGATTTCTCATTGCAGGAAACTGGTGGAATTACATCACTAGCAATTTCGTGTGAAAGTGTTTACTTTGTATAGCTGTAACTTTTGCTATTTTCAAATTCTGACTTTCGGTTTATCGGTGTTTGTTGCTCTGGTAATCTTGATTTTATTTATTCATAGAAATTTTGGTTGTGGCCATTAACAGGCAGGACGACAACCTAACGCACCGACCATCGTCCATAAATAACTTTACTTCCAAAAATAACAGGGAGTGATATTTTCTTTATCTTGCGATGCAGTAATTTCGAGGTAATACAAACCTGCCTTTGCCAGCAAGGTCTTATCTAAAATTAAAGCTGTCGACCCAAACTGTCGGCATTCATAGTAATGTTACTGTCTATGGATTTGGCGGCAAGAGCATGTAGTTCAAGACAGTGACAGATCCGAGGGCACCCCTCCCCCCTCAACGCATGACCATTCATATCATCTGGATTCACGCTCCGTACATGTTAAGCGAAGCTTCCCCATCCCCAATGCATTGTGCTGAATCCGCCACTGGTTCAAGAAGCACTCTTAGTCTGTGTTCTCAGACTATTAATGTCATTCGAAGTTCGGAAATGTATAGCTATACTATATAAGTTTCCATAAATGGAGTAATCAAATTGTTATTCACTGGATGCATCCTGGTCAACACTGAACTTATCCCAGGTAAAACTATGTCCAGTCATTGTAATTCAAATACAAGCAACTCAACCCCCAACTGAGGCCACACATAAAAACATTGAACAAACAATTACCATCACCTGCCTCACGAACTGGCAAACAAGAATCATACTTGCAATATTTGTTCAATATTATCTCGTCACATCCACTGCCAAAGCCGCTACTAATACAATTGTAGTAAAATGAGAATATAATTGGTTGGTGTAGGAATAAATAAAACCATCAAACATTCTAATTGTTGATTCATGCAGACCATGCATAAAAAAAGAAAGAAAAAAAAAGTGATGTTAAATGAAATCTTCATTATTTTATTTATTTCGTAACTGTCAATATGACAATATAATTCCTCAATAACTGCATTGTATTCTTTATTGTCTTGATGTAAGTATGGTAAATTATTTTACATTTCCAGGCTAATTTAAATTGACTTTTACATTCCTTTAACATAATGATTATGTTTATCTAAGTTCCATAAACCAAATCTTACCTTCTTGTAAATTTCTTTTGTAGTCTCTCATTGTAATTTTTTCTTGCTCTAATTAAACCCTTCTCCACTCTCGAAGTACAGAATTTGTACTTCTAGTGTTCAGATCATGAATGACACTATGAATTGTATGGTGCACAGTGTCAGGTGATAATTTATTGTATTTCCTACCAATGCAAATTAATGAAAGTTTTCTTCACAATTCCCATTTTTTTATATTTTCATGAACAAACATTGTACAAAATATGAGGGGGTGTATTTCATACGTTTTTCGCCATATGTGGTTACTACGCTTAACAGTAGGACGTGGTTTCTCATAGAATAACATTTTTCTTTTACGTGCCCCGTGTCGTTTGTACCGCCTACAAAAAACTCAGTTACGCATATGACCTCTTTTTGTCGGGCTTCATTGTGTCAGTTTCCAACGCTACGATACAGAGTAAACAAGCGGCAAGATGGCGCTGACCCCCTGACCTCGGTCACGTGTGACGTGACGTGAAGAAAATATATGAGGTCACGGGGCTTTCCTTGACCTAGATTTCTCTCTCCGTCATTGGCTGAATCGCAGATTAATGCCTGCAGTTCAAAGTAGTCATTTTGACTGACCGGAGTATATG
The DNA here is from genome assembly GCF_978046115.1 of Saccoglossus kowalevskii. Taxonomy (NCBI): domain Eukaryota; kingdom Metazoa; phylum Hemichordata; class Enteropneusta; family Harrimaniidae; genus Saccoglossus; species Saccoglossus kowalevskii. The sequence goes on from NC_140657.1 coordinate 21,844,435, forward strand.
GCGGGTATGAGCTATGTGAATAGGCGGGTTGAAAACCCTCTGCCTAAATTCGAAAGTTTACAGAGTAATAACCAGCAGTATATCAAGTATCATACATCGTGATATAGATGATTACATGGACAACAATGTTTTATTTATTTCTAGGAATGAGACATTTAACCTAACACGCAATAAGCATTTATATTGCCGTTTAGTATTTTAGTTAAACGTAAATCACTTCGACGAGAGTGGACACCTGTACAATAAACAAATGAAATCTGAATCTATATGCTGCGTGGAATGGCGCCTTCTTCGATATCAGCCGCGCTGGTGAAGCAGTCGACAGGCATTATAATTAACGCGTGTCTGTGTACAGGGTACCGGGTATACAGTGTGTACGTACAATGTATATGATAATTTACTTAACACAAATTTTGAATTGATTATCTTATCTCAGTTTGAAATTTGGTGTGATGACACACACATACTGGCGCGTACACTGATTACTAGAACATTCTAATAAAATCACTATTATGATAACCCGGTCAATGGTTATTCTCGCCGTGGTAAGAAGAACATTGAGGCTAATGCTTGTAGTAGCTGATAGTGTAATTGATCGCCCATCAAATACAAAAGAATTCGTGGACTTTTCGGTAGAGACTATAGACGCGTTTACAGAAAATGTTGAACATACCTTAAATACCCGACGATGTTGTAATAGTGGACAATTTCAGCACGTTGACATTGATTTATTTTCATGTTGGCAGTGACAGACCGCGTTCTGAAGGGTTCACTCCAAAGCAAATTAAATTGTTACTTTTTTATGTCACTTTTAAATTTTTGGTAAATATTGATCAGTAACAAGGTTACTGAGGTGTGAAAACGTATCAGAGCTCAGAAATATATAATTGCATAGTGCTGCCCGGTCTCAATTTCACGTGTCATAACGTTTTGTTGTTGTAACCAGTCACTAAAACAGTGTTGTAAGGAACTGATATATAAATGAAGCTTGTAACACAACTCGATTGAAATCGATTGGATTTTGGGAGGGTTGTGTTCTTGAAAAAGTTGTTATCAACTCTTCTTCAACAAGTCATGGTTAAGCTAAAATACTATAATTCCCATTGTTTTAATTGTGACTATCTGACATCCAGAATCTTGTCCTGATACACTTTTATTCCAAAGCTATGTTGAGTGAGTGGGTTGGTTGTTTGTAAAATATCTACTCTTATCAATTGTTTTAAAGACAATTTCGTCTCAAGCGATGTTTAAATATTACATTTTGACATGCTTGGAGGGAAATGTTTTGAACTGCGTTGGCAACCACTCTCCAGATTGGTTCAAATGAATCATGGGTATTGATGCCTTGAAAACCACTAACTATTCTCATCAATTTTTCTGGTGTAAGGTTTTCGGTTCGTAAATTAAGCATATGTAACATTAGAGATATACGAGTTTGCTTGAATTCCACCAAATTATTTATCAACGCTGTTTTAGTGAACTTATCCGTTACTTCGTTGACCCGTAGAATTTGCCACAAGAAATGACGGGGAAAAGCGTACAAATCCAGTTTATTACAATCTCCCAGACCTTTAATTTGATACAGTTAATAACCGTTAATGAGCTTTGCTGAGACACTTGACCACTTTTGTTTTCCATAGTCATAGCAATTTAGTCTAATACCCAGTAGCTGCGTAATTTATATCTTGGAGACATCTCCATGCACTCCACCCCGGTATTTTCCACTTCACTAAAACCGCAGTTAAATGATCGATGGAGGTGCTCCTTTTGATGTTTCTTCCGCGTTCAAACATCTGGTTCTATTTATCGCCTCAGTCACGTGCTTACTCTGTTTACATACTTGTTTAAACAGGTTATCGTTAAATTTCATAATATGGTAAACTGAATCAACCATTTTTCAGCACCGCATTGTGTTTTACATTTTCATATTTCTTGATTTTTCCACAATCAAGTGGTCGTCTAGAGTGAATGGAAATAAGTTTTCCCTTTCTATTGATAAAGTCAGTCAAAAACATACCGGGCTCTTTCGAAAGCCACGTCAAGCTGATTTCTGTTATAGTCGTATCTTTTGTGTGGCCCTTATATATTCGAATAGGTACAGCGAAGACAAAGGTTTAATGACCTGTCGTCTTTTTTACCAAAATTAATTTAATCGTTTCCAATGTTTTACCTCACCAGTTTCGCTGAAATGTCCCCATGTAAGTTTCTCGCACAATAACAACCTTTCTCTATCAATGTTCTCGCTTATGTAATCTCTCTCGCTAGGTTTGACACCATGCATTGGGACGGTGAAATTATTGTACTGTTCGTTGTTGACACCGATCTTCCACGCTCAATCAAAATCAGATTTTACATCAATGAGCGAGGATAGTTTCATAATATCTAGCTTTTCTTTTGAACGATACTTTATACCGATTGATTTAATATCGTAATTATAAACCTTGCCATTGGTAGATTCCCTAATTAATCGTGCAATTTTGTGAATAACTCCATTTCACAATTTTCAAACTTGAAACACGGTCTCAACATGAGATTGCGCTGTTTAGCCTGGTTAACCCCTTCTCATGTCGAATAAAATACGTTATTCTTCGTTATTTCAATTGTATTTTCTGTTAGTTTTGCTTAAATGGCATGTTTGGTCGGTTCAAATGCACCCAGTTCTCTACTCATTATGAATGTAACTATACTGTGAGGGCTAAATAATATGGGTTTTTCTAGTTTGGTGACGGTTCGTCATTTGTAAGGATTTATTTATGTCCCAGGCAATATCTACCCATCTTCTTCTGATGTAGTTGTCTTACTTTGTCCGTGATAGAGTATGTTCGGCACTGAAAATGGATACAACTAACGTCTTTCAGTTTTCACAATGACTCAATTAATTGTGTAATTGTCCGTACCACTGTAACTATCACGAAATATTTTTTCTAGAAAGCGTTTAGTGCTTTCCAATCTGTTGAGTGTATTTTCAATAGAATTCGGATCGCCGGTCTCTCTGTCGATTGTCTTGGTGAAGGATGGGTGGTTACACTACCAATTAATTTGGGTGATGTTCTCCCAGTTAGTGTCGCCATTGGTGTAGCAGTTAATGTGTCGATGATGGCGTATGTTGTATTTGATTAGTGTTTAACATAATATCATTTACCTTACTCGCTGGTGATTGTGGGTGTGTCGCTGTAAGGTAAATTTGCTTGTTGTCGCAGGTTTGGTCACATCCATTCAACAGTCGGCGGCCTCAACTGTGACTTTTCAAACAATTATAAAATAAAAGTGTCTGTCGAGAGTATTTGGTAGTAATGATAATACAGTTAAAATTTCTTACAATTCTCAATATTGAAAGTCATTACTTTCATCCATTCATAAATTTGGCGGTGATGCAATGGGATTCATTACACTGCTTTGCGTTTCCAGTAAAACAATGAACTGTCGTATATAGAAGGACAGGCATTGAATCACCTAACTTTGCGCCATCGGCTCAGTAGTTTTTTTTTTCCGTTTAATTGAAATGCATACAAACAATTCATGTTCTTCCATTCACTTCATGGATGCATTCATTTCATCATTATTTACATTGGCAAAGAGACTACTACAAATCAGGACACTTTACCCGTTTTCAACAAAGAACCAATGGAAGTATTCAATAGTTGCACATTCATGTGTGAATACTTTAGGTATGTATACTGTTTGAAACAGTATTTAACAATATAGATTGAAATTTACTCATTTATTTAACAAAATATTATTCGTTAGTTTTAGATATTTTTGAGTCAATAATTTGGCTAAGCTAATCATTTAATGTTCGGAAGTAGAACCAGTAAGTAATATTTGCGTAATTCACAACAATCACATGGTATGCGCCACCACTTTTCAAGCTAGTCTTCTTTACCTGGTCAGTTACTGCAATACTACATTAATCTCCGTTATTATGGCCACGAATAGCTTATTGTGAACGACGTCTGCGATATTTTTAACTGGTTAAATGTATCGAGGGTAATAGGTTCCGACAAAAACCTAAAATGCCCTACATGATTTCATTGATTGTCAAAAGAACACCTCCCTCAAAACACAATCATTTCTAATGTTTCATGGTTAAAAAAACCAAAAACATTACAAATGTGTAAACAAACAAAATCAAAAATCTTTAAACACAGTGAGGGTAAAAAGTGATAACTGAACATTCACAATATCTACAATTCATAATTTATATATATATCAGCATCATCATATAAACACATTTTGTTCACCAAGTTTTCTTAATTCATTATTGCATTCAACCCAGATATTACAAAGCGTACAATAGCTTACTATTCGCTTAATTTCCGGATAAATAATTGAATGGATGTTCTACTCAAAATACGTTTGTCGGTTTATATTTTGTTTTTGTGTTGATGTTAAGCTATTTATATTGATGTTTTTTTCAACTTGTCAGTCTTATTTTTATAAGTACATTTCAATCTTTCCTTTGCCATTCACGGTGCGAGATTATAGTTTCCTTGTCCATACAGTACGTGTACACATCTCTAGTAACAGCGTTCTTTGTCCGATCCAATAACTGTGTACCTTCGATATTTTCTGTTGCTTTGCGTTAGAGATGGAAAATGAACTGGTAATAACTGCCGTAGGTAGGTACCATTCAAATGAAGAAACGTAGCAGTTTAATTTAATGTTTAATTAAACATGTATTGATTCTGGGTTTTACCAAAATAAAATGCGTTTGTATACTACAATTACATAAAAGGCGCCTGATTTAAATATACATACATTGATGTGCAGAACTGTTTTATGTCTTTCAAATTGTCGCCTTGATAACCAATCTGATTAAAATCTGATGTAGTGTACGGGCTTTTGCACACATGATGACGTCCCGGGCAGAGTCAGGTGGCAAACACACTCAAATAAGCGACCGGGAAAAACACGGCTTTTCTGTAAGTTTATGATTGTCAAATGCAACTTAAGTCATTTTTTTATGTTTATATTGTGGCTCGAATGGTTCGAGTTTAGATCGTTATTTTGCGTAGTTATTCTGGAAGTGACGATTTTGTTTCCACCGGACTGAACACCGGTGTCATTTTTCAGTCGCTTGCCCTGGAGACGGGGGTGATGTTTTGTTGACGATCGGGCCAAAATCTCCTACGGTATTGAAGCCGTAGCTGTAAATATTCATCGAAATGTATCAACATTTTGTACATTATACAATAATTCTTTATTAAAGTAATTGAGCTGATTTGGACTGGAATAAAATATTTTTTATTTGGAACACATCGCAATTGATCATGAAATATTTTTTGCTCAAATTTTCTGCGTCAATGCCGTGAGCCGGTGACCGTTATACTATTTAAAATCAGTTTGCATTGTTGTTTACTATAGCTGTTTACAGTAAATCATTACGATTTACTTATTTTTTTGCTTCCATTCTAGATAAGTATGCTCAGTGTTTGATGTAAAATTGAAGCGATGACTGAATAAACGAACCTTGGATGACGAAGATGTATCAGGAAGTTTACACATTTGTTGGTGAAAAAAAAGTGAAAAAAATATTCAATGTAATGACAAAAATTGTAAAATGCTGTGGAATTTCTTTTGTAAATAAAAATATACTAGTAATTTTATATTAATGGTTTATTCAAGTGGGCAAAATATAATGTACAGACAGATTTCCCGTAGAGTATCGCTACACTGAAAAGTATGCAACCGACAGCCTGTATAAAGGGGGGGGGGCTGTGATCGGCTGTTACTTCCGGGAGATTGGAACGGGACTTACACAGGCGTCGTATCAGATGTATGTAGGGCGGAATTAAAGCAAATCACAAAAGCCCGTACACTACATCAGGTTGCTTAATAACATACTTGTGATGATCTCGTACGAATGAATTATTCAGTAATGTCTGGATATTGTTGGCACAGTGTTGATGATTAATTTTTTCATGGATTGCTATAATGTTTTGTTGTCTGGTATTTGAAGTTCTGAACTTGTTTTAGGTCAAGGAACGCTCAAATTGACCCCTCTAACGGAAAATATGGATATCTGGTGGTGGCTTTATGCAGACAGTCACATATGTTATTGCGTACTGTGTATTCTGAATAGGAATCTGTATACTCGCCATAACTATGGGACACTTTGAAACAGTGTTAATCAGTTTCTTGTAACATGGCTCTCGTTTTGATTAATTAAGATAAATAGTATCAGATGAATGCGATAACGCCTTTTTCTAATGACTTTAATGGAACAGGCTTTCATTTTACATCTTTGCAGTAAATCCCGGGCTTTGATTATTTTGGCTATTAACTTATTTTAATTTGATTTTTTATTACTTTTGTATTAATGCCTTTTTATTTAATTATTTTACTTTGATTTTGATTTTTTTTTTATTCTGCCCGACATACATCTGACCTGATGTCTATCAACGAGACCCACTATCGACGAAGTCACAGACCTCCTTCTATAGCACACAAGATGACGTCCCGAGTCAGGTGGCAAACACACTCAGAACAATCAGCACAATCACTAGATTCATCCTGGTGATCAGGTGACAATAAACACATGCCACTGCAAACAAACAAAAATCCCTGGAAAATGTAGGTCTTAACCCGCAATTTAATAGAAAGCGACTTGTACCAAACTGACTACATATAACGCATTGAACAAACAATTATAATCACCTGACAAACGAGAATCATACTTACCATATTTATCCAACATCTTCTTTGATGCCACGTCCACGTCCACATCTCCATGTCTCGGGTGCAATACATAGGGGTATAGCTCTTGTCACAAGTCACAAGTGAACCACATCCTATAGCTTATTTTAGTCGAGTGAAGGAACCAGGAAAACTAAAATGACCGAGCACCATCATACAAGACGAGCAAAATGTTTCCTTCCATTTCTTCACAATGGCTCTTCTTCCATTACCATAAAATTAAACTGAACAAATGCCACAAAGCCTTTCCACCTGCTGTCTAGGGCTAAGTTTCTGCTGACGACCAATCATGCTCAATAATATTGTACAGCACAAGACAACTGAGCGTTAAGTATAGAGTATATGATAGCTATGCATAGCTGCTCATTATGATCTGAATGTTTTCGTTGAGGTGTCTTTTATAACATACTTCCTCTAATGTGATTGGTTGGCTATATTAAATGTATACTAATGATTCGTTGAGGTGTCTTTTATAACATACTTCCTCTAATGTGATTGGTTGGCTATATTAAATGTATACTAATGATTCGTTGAGGTGTCTTTTATAACATACTTCCTCTAATGTGATTGGTTGGCTATATTAAATGTATACTAATGATTCGTTGAGGTGTCTTTTATAACATACTTCCTCTAATTTGATTGGTTGGCTATATTAAATGTATACTAATGAGAAAATAATTTGTTGGTGCATGAATAAAACCATCAAACGTACTGAATGTTGATTCATGCATTTAAAAAGAAAAGAAAAAAGATGTTAAAGTCTTCATTATTTATTTATTCGTTAACTGTTGATGAATCTCATTTTCAAATATGACAATATAATTCCGCAATAACTGCATTTTATTCTTCATGGACTTGCTGTAAGTATGGTCAATTATTTTACGTTTCTTTGTTGATTTACATTGACTTTTACTTGTCTGTACATGTACACACATTTTTTAGTCATGAGGATTCTGTTTATACAAGTTCTTTACTTTATCATATAAACCAAATCTACCCTTTCTCAGTTTGCCTTCCTTTATTTAAAATTTTGAAGATTTCTGTCTCTTTGCAAGTCATTGTAAATACGTTCTTGATCTAATGACTTAATTAACATTTTTGAAGAGCAGAATTTGCACTCCAAGTTTTCAGATTATGAATTGCACCATGAATTGCACGGCGCACAGCTTCAGTTTTTTGTATGGTTGTCATTAACATTTGTTCAATAAGGTACATATTCAGCTCAGTGTGGTGTAGTAAAATTAGTTATTGCATTCACCGCGTTTCCAACCAGTGCCAACAAATGAATGATTTCTGCACATGTTTCCAGTTACCACTATATCATTTTATAATTTCCACAATACTTCTTGAAAGCCTTCTTGTATTGCATCTGACAATATCGAATCATTGGCAAAGTTACTCCATAGATCCTCTTACCTTCCCAGGAAACATAAACTGTCCGTCACTGGCAATGGTCACCATCTCATTGATTGAAGTAGCAACGTCTTTGAAGGAATCTTTAATTGTATCATAGCATTCCGTTCCGTTAATACAGACTATTGTATGATATCCATGTTTCTTTTATTTACAGCATCTGCATGCCAACAACATGGAAATAAATGTACGACTTGGAAGCAAGCAACAGACAAATGCATTTAAGTCATATTTATTAAACCATACCTTGAGCGCTTTCAAAATGACAACTTGTCATGGTCATTTCGTGGTAGGCCTCATTCGAAATAAAGAACTATTGAAAAAACGTTGCAGTCTAAATTACTCATCAATTTCTCACTGGCAGCAATGTCGGGAACAAAATTGTTCGTTAAACTATCAAGTAGAATTTTTCCTCCACAGTATTTGCCACAATTAAAAACGACATCGGAATTTGCATCAGATGTTGCTGTGAGGTTTTTAACTCTAACCCAAAACTTTTCATAAACCAGAGTGAAACTACCATTTTAGATTTCAGTGTTTTCAATTTTCACTTCTGTTTCTTTTTTATAGCACCCAGTTGTCTCCTATCACACAAATCCTTTTCTTGTACTGTGTCTATATACTGTTCCAGATATTTGTTTTTCAACAGCATTCTATGGCATTTTGCGAGTGCATCGCGTTCAGGTTCTTGAATTCTGTTCAGATATTGTTGTAGTTAGAATTCTGTAAATGTCGATACGATTTCACGAGCTTCAGATTTGTTGGCTGTATTCTTGATGGCTGACAGTGCTTTCTCAACTTTCTGGCCTTTTGTTCTTATAGAGAACCAAGACAAATAGATTCTTTGTTCAGACAAACTGCATGATACAATAAGGCTACATACAGAGGTTATTAGCACACTCCTCCAATGTCTTCCACTTCAAATACAATGCAAAAGAGCACATCTGAGCTGTCTTGTGTGGAACTGTTTTGAAGGAGTCACACCTTTAAATCAACAGGCTTATCCCATAAACCCGGCAAGGAAACACATACTTGGTGATCGGATTGATAAACTAAAGTGAAACGTGTCATTGAACCGGCACATTTGGCTTATTCATCTCCAATTTGTTTAAGTAGAAAGAGCATGTTAGGTCAGAGAATATGAATATATTGTCTGTATGGCAGAGAATATGAAGAAATGGAAAATCTAAATTTGGATTCATTCAATTACACGCACCAACACAGACATGTGATTTGGTTCATTTTGCGAATGGCAATCTATTGTTACGCAAACCGATATGAATATCGCCTTGTTCATCGACTGGTATATACCGTATTTGGCTTTGTTTGGATATCAACTTGATCTCATTACCTACTTGCACCTACTTGCAAAGAGAGACCTGTAAATTAGTGAAGAAAAACTTAGATGATTTCACAGAGGCTATGATCAAACGATAACAATATCCACTCTCATCCAATTGAATTTAATAATGGCTTGGTATATCTATTTCAACCAAACTCCATTACTAATTTGGGCCATTTAAAATTGAGCAATTATTACTAAATAACAGAGCACAATTAATAAATGTCAATACCAACAAGCGGTTAAAACATTTAGTGCATGTCAACCGAATGCGTTTGGCTTTTGCGCGTTCTTCATGTGATGAAAATAGCAATGACGGGAGCTCAGAATTGAAATCAGCCGAAGCAAGCGATAACAATACCGACAATGATTTATCAATTTCAGAAGATGAAAGTGCTGACAATTCAGCAGAGAATGGATACTATAATATTGAAAAAGTATTGAGAGGCCATAAGCGTAACCGCCAAATCGAATATTTATGCAAATGGGATCAGTTACCCAATTACTAAAACAACTTAGTTCCTGAACAAGATCTCAATGAATTTGCTAAAAAGTATATTGTTAACCACCCAGTTCCTATTACAGACACCACGAGTGTTTCCCGTAACCATCTAAATTTTCTTAATAGCATTTTTTGTCTCATGGATATCAATTAATAGATTAACACAAACGAACCAACATATGTTACAATACCATGACCATCTTTTGTTTCAACTAGATATATCATGTACATGCTAAATGGTTCCCAAGCAAAATACATATTATAAATATGCATTGATCACCTGAGCCCCAAATGAAATCACCACCTCGACACTACCTTTTTTTTCATGCAAGGTATGGCATTTCTAGATTTGTGTTAACATGCAGATAATGGCATCGGTTACCAGTTCCTGTGTGCGAACTGTTTTGCCATCGGCTACACAAGATGCGTGATATACGCGTAGGTCGTTTTTTCAAGCAATCCTCTTGCATAAATACCATGGATTCAATATTGCGTTATAGAACGCAAATCCTACAGGTTTCTGAGATGACGATTTTTATAAATATATATAGTCCAGTCAATATATGCCAAGACCTAGAACAAACTGCAACAGAAAGTCTGTTTGCATAAAATAGACAACCAACCTCCCCTAAACATCATATCAAAAATGTAGAAAAATGTAGGCAGTGGAAAATTGCTAATTTGCATATATTCAAAATGGCCACAAAATTAGGCAAATTTACACCAGAATAAGTAGATAGCTTCGCATTATTAATTTAATTTTGACATGTGTACAGTCACGTGGATGTGGTGATACATTTTTTACACAATTATAGGATGAGTGCCTTGATAAATGATGTCAATTTACTAAAATAGCCGCCATTTTGAATAGAACATACCGGAAACAGAACAGCGCCACCATTAAGTATTCACTCGCTCATATACATCAAATTACATTCTAGCATAACACGTAATAACGTAAACATGGTGATGTTTTAAATAAATGTAATCATATATTCATGAACTAGACTTGTCTTACACATAAAAGGAATATGAGTATGAGAATGACAATAATGAATTAATTTCAACCAATCATCAATGATAGCAATTGTGCTCAACAAATATTAGGTAAAACAAACAGTCATATTATCTCTAATCGTGCAAGTGTGTTATCACAACGTATTTACATCAATACATGCTCACAACCAGTTCTTATTGGATTATATGTCTTCTTCATTAACAATGTTATTTGTAGAAACAGTTGAGTTTGTACAGCTAACACCCTTACATTCGCCACATGCAAAGGAACATTCTAGACCATGGTTCTTGCAAGTGCATCTTCTGGTATGACAATCTGATTTGCAGTTACATTTAATCATCTTTAGAAGATACTCTGGAGCAGCTGCCAAATCAGTTGTTTTCGCTTCATAATGATCTTCGACTTTAACCCATCCACAGTCATGAGGATTTAAGTTGTCACAGTTTCCTATCCATTGCTGAATTTGAAAATAAACACGAGCACCGTGATAGCGAGCAGCAGCAGCTGTTGGTAGAATATTCTGAACCTGTACTGTATTGATACTAGTATATACTTTTGCACAAAATCGCCTGTATCACAGTTTATCCAACCCCTCTCTTGGATCACCACCATACAAAGAACATAGAGCTCTCTCACCAGCTACATATATTTCTTCCATAGATGATTCTCTAGTAAATACATAAGCCTGCTTTTTGTAATCAGGGTCACTCCTTAATTTTCGTAGTGCTACTCCTTTTCCAATGCCAAATAACCGTGACGTTGTATCGCATCCAAAAATAGCATGGACAAATGGCAACAACTGGCACATCTCAGGTCCTAGTACATTCTTAAGCCAATTTATATTCCATACTCTTGATTTCTTTGATGTCTGTCTACCTTCTGTTCTAAAAATAATAGGGAAAGTCTTTACATTAGCATGTACACACAGTAGGACTAACAGATCTGTATCTTCTCCTATGAGAGTAGTGGCACATTTGGTGGCCGAGGATATTGCTGTCTGAGCAATAAGTAAGTCAGCATCCTCTTCTGCATGGATTGTTTTGAAGCCATCTTCCTGCAATTTTTCACTGAGCATGTTGATGAACTTCTTCATGTTTTGGCAGTTTGATAAGAAGGTTTCCTTCTTGGTCTTAATTGGCATGCTTCCAACAAAGTTCACTCGAGCACCCACAATGCCCTTTGAACGACGCACATGTGTACTATCTTTAGTAGAAGGTCCTGCTCCATATCCATCAAAGACAATAGTGGCGTTGGTATACTTTCGATGCACGTAATCTACATAACTTGTGCAGATGGAATCAAAGAGTTGCTCTCGCTTGCATGGAATGCGTTGGATTAGTGATCCACCATCGAGCACATATTCATTTCTGTCTCTTCTGGTATAGGCATATCAATTCCCCTACCAATTGTCCAAATAGCATCAGCAAGTTGTGGTTTGTTTGCCTCTCGGAGGACACCAAAATGGTCAAATAAGGATAGTGGGTAATTACAAAGCTCATACTTGAATATTTCTTCAACATTATCAGTCACATTTGGTGCAACTGATATCAAACGCTGAAAAAGCAGCTGAGGGTGAATCTCTATGGAATCACCTGCACATTTTATAGATTTTTTCTGGACCATTGTAACTAGTTGCTGCTTCTTTTTGAACGTATAATCTTGGACGTTATTTCCCACCATTGACTGCAAAATGTTGTATTCAACTTCCTTTGCATTATTTGCATTCACAGTAGTATCAGCTGTTACACCATTAGCAATGTTTCGCAGAGATGCATCTGGACAAAATGGGTTGCGTTCTTGAAGAAATTCGAGCATGTTACATGTGTCCTTGTAGTCTTTGTTTTGTCGAGCTGCAGTTGTGTCTTTATGTTGTTCATTGGTCAAATAATTAACATCTGTGAGGTCTTGCATTGCAGAATTAATGTCCGCGCATGCTGGCATGGACAGTAACCATTGTGTACGCTGAGAGTCAGCCATTCCACGACCCCTGGTCAATCCACCTGTTGTTTTCATGCTTCTCATGAGCACCTGCTCAATTACAAGGTCAGATGACAATCCAGCCCAATACCTATTACTCCGCCGAATGACATAGTAACCATTTCTGAACAAATCCACGACATCTGGATGTTTAGATTCAATCTGAAGCATTTGCTGTAAATAAATGTGGACAGATTTGGCATATAAATTATGCCCAGTAGCAGCATAATATGGCAGCATGTCTTTGAGTGACTGTAGGTGAAGGCTCCAGATTCCTGTCCGCTCTGCTTTAATAAATTGTCGTAGAAGATCAACCATATCCATATACTGTAACCATAGGTGTGCTGTTGGTTGAATGGACAGTTCTTTCTTTTTGTCATCTATCCTTTGCTTAATTTCATCAAGTAGACTTTCTGAGCAGACATTATCCACCGTTATCTCTCCACTCATAAGCTTATCATAGAGATCTACTGTGCTTTGGAGTTCTCTCTGTTGTTCAATCCCAATTGGAGCAGCATCACCTGGGTGGAGACTGTACCTTTCAATTGGTTCATTTTGTGCCTGATTCACGACCAATGTAGCTTCATCTCCAGTGACTTCCTGCTCTATATCTTCAGTATTATGTTTATTAGGTAGACATACACCAAATGTGTCTGCTGTAACAAGCATATGTCCTCTCACTGCTCTTGCTACAGCTTTGCCACTCAGCATGTGCCCAATAGTGTTTGGAGCATACACAACTTCTAGCACTTCCTCAAGACCTGATCCAGACATCACATTGCCAATGCATCCCAGAAAACTCATTTCTGCATGGAATCCACCTAGTCGCAATATTAGTGAATGAAGTCCACTACTTCGTGGTTCTTTGTCAATGATTATCTGGGCTTTCCACCACAATGGCTGATCAAATGTGAGAATTGGCTTCACTTGTTGACGTCTACATTCTGATTCCACAAATTTGAGTGCAGACGCAACTCATATCGTTAGGATCCATATCTATCATTGGTAATAATGTGATTGATGACATTCCTGGATACATCCCCTGATGAACAGTGTGCATCATTCCTGACCAGTTCGGCCTTGGTGAACGGATTGGCCACACCACTTTACAAAAAAGGTCTACCTTCCATGTTTTGTCTTTTTCCCTAAGTTCTTGTAATGCTTCATACATCAAGGTAATCCTACTGTTACTGGCCTTGTAATAGTGTATGTCAACCATTCCTAAATTAGCTACTTCTACTGCGGTTGTAGACAGCCTTGGTACAGGTTTGTGTACGTTGCTTCAAGGTGTGGCAGTTGCAATAATACCCATCCCATGGAATGTGTTCTGACCATCAAGTGTATGGTCCGCATTGTCTGCAATATATTGCACAAAGTGTCCAAGTGTAACACCAGGAATATCTGTTCCTTGTGATTCTGCTGCACTCATCTCAAACCTCTTCACTTCGGAATAAGATGAGCAAAACCCATGGCTATGCAGTGAATCAATGGCGAACTTGGATCCAAAATGGTGATGCATTTGAACTGCTATACCAATTTGTAGAGGTGCAATAATAAATCTTGGTCGTGCGGCTTGACTAATAGCTTGACCAATTGAAGCAATCTTTAATTCAGCATTCTTCTCACTAAATATTGTCTCCAGAAAAATGTGTAGTGTATCAGGTATAAAATCAATGTTCTTTTCCAAAGACGCGATATCATCAGGAGTGGGGTATATCATTTTGGATGCATTCCTATTTTTGATATCACTCCTAATTAGTTGGGCGGCAACCTTAACTATTCAAATTTTCTCAGATTCAGCATCTGAACATTTAGGCATTCCATAAAAATCATGTAGGATAGTTGATGCAGTTGTCTTGAATGTAACTATATCAGACTTTCCACTGACATTAGCAATGACGATGTTTTCACCAAAGTGCTCTTCTAATTTTGCTTTCATGTATTTAACTGTGTAAGGATCTTGGATGCAGCAACTCTTCATTTTATTCACAAGATCGTGAATAGTTATCTGCTCATAATCATTTTCCTTCAAATAATTTGCCACCTCAGGAAACGCTTCTTCCCTTGTCTTGTCAATTGGTCTGCCTGTGGTGTGCTCTTTACTTCGACCTGACTGGTACATCAGTGGTATTTCCTTTCTTGTTCTGAAGTTTGTACTGCAAATCTGATGATAAACTGCATCTGCAGCCATGAGGTCATGAACAAAGGCAATTCTCCCATGAACCTTCTTAGCCCAACTATCACCACGCTCATTACATATGCGTACTATTGTGGTTTGAAAGTCTAAAGTTTGAACAGGGAAAACATCACCTCGTTTCTTTTCTGAATGCTTTGCAGGCTGGCTACAAAATAAACAGTGTTCTCTAAAATTGAAAACTTGCTCACATGAACGCAGAGTACAGCTAGTCGCAGCTAATTCTGTAGTTTGTTTCTTTAGGTCACGACTAATACAATTCTTATTACAGTATTGTGATCTGCATACTTGGTGGACAACCTGTCCCGCAGAGGTGTGAAGAGTGTCACCTCTCAAAGCACTTGCTCTATTAATACCACTATTCCCTTCTCTCCAAGAACCAGTCTGTAGTCCATCGTTAAGAGTGTCTCGACAAATAACGCAGTTTTCCATTACCTGAAACACAAAAACAAAGTAAAGGTGTAATCGCTGAAAATAGCGTTTATGTATTATATGGATTATAATGCAATAAATTTCATTATCTTACCTGTGATCTGTTTTAAGTTTTGAGTATAAATGCAGGTTCTACGTAAAAACTATGACTTGATAGGCTCTCATTAATTTCTGAAAGAAAATACCAAATATATTGAAATTGAAAGACTCCAAATTCAGATCAACGGACATAAGTTTTCTAGAATTCAAAACCTACAATCGCCTTTTTGATCACTTTAGGCAATATTCACCATTATTTACCAGTGTATCTTGCGTGTGTGTTATTGCAATTAATCAATGAGTAGTTTTAATAAACAATTTTAGAAAACATGTTGCAAATCTACACATACACTAATATTTCTAAAATAAGGAGCCTCCAATAATTAATACTTGCTTTGAAATACGGCGGCCATCTTGGAAAAAGGCCTCAGTTAAAAATGATCACCTACTAATTGTATAGTTTAATTACTGTATTGTGTACTATACATCAAAATGTAATTTTTCGAAGTCAACTGAACGCTCAAAACAATTTGCATGAATTATTTTAGGTATAAAATAGGAGAAAATAAATACATATCGGCGCCATTTTGAATTTATGCAAATTAACTATTTTCCCCATCTTACATTTTTCTACATTTTAGATATGTTGTTCTATACTTGTTTTTGTTCAAATTGCCACAAACAGACCTTCTGTTGCAATTTGTTCTAGGTTTGCCCATTTTTTTTGCTAGATTGACTGGACTAATAAGATAATATTCTGACTATTTCGTTCCCTCAGAATATTCATTAAACAGATTGAAGGTCAAATTGTTCAAAGAGTGTAGCATATGTATTCAATGCTCTGCTAACAGCTTCGAGTAAATCATAACAAATTATTGACTACGGTAAAGCACTAAAATTACCTCTTATTGCCATTAAAAATCGCAAATGCTGATGAATCAAGAAGTACAAAAAGTAATCTGACCAAACTCATAAAAAGAAAAACATCACTGAAAACAGAAATGCCAACAAAGACTGATGAATCTGCATATATTGTTGACCTGATGGTTTTGATCAGGATGCAGCATAATACACAAAACACGTATGAAGATTTAACAATGCAGTTAATCCAGACAATACGTTATACAAACACTGTATTGCAGACACATACCAAGCAAATATCATTTAAGATCCGGAGCGTTTAAAACGTGGATATGCTGATAAGGTTATAATGAATTCTGCTGAATCTTGAAATGTGGAAAACCAAATGTGTGATAAATCTAATACAGGGAGTCATTATTGAGCAAAAAATAGAAATTTGTTTTCAAATGACAAGTTTGATCATATTTTCACAAAAGATGTTGCTATATCTAATGATCTGTTAAGTGAACAAGGCAGTTACGGGTTAGTCCTTCATGTCTCTTACACACTGATCATGAAACTGTCATTTTACGGAATCACTCTAGAGGTACTGATATAAATCATTTCGTAGCAATTCAAGATATGGAAGGGCAATTATTTACTTTAGCAAAGAGATGAATAGAAAAATAATACATCTTGCTATATAGCCATAATTTGCAGTCTGTCTCTCACAAGAAATAAGCAATTATCACCAGTAGAAAGTGCCTGGGTTAATACAATACAAAAATTAATACATGAATATTTAACTTCTTGAAATAAAAAAAAACAGTACTACGAGCATTGCTGTGGTAACATATTATTTCTTAAATCTTTCAAAGCAGAATGTATCACTGATCCAACATATTTGCCAAACGCCCATGGGTTGTGTTTATGATTAGCCATATGTACTCTAATATTTGTCACAGTTGATCTATTATTGTTCACATTTGCTCTTTATTAGCCATACTTCAGATAAGATCGGCCAAATTTGGCTTAATATTTACTGTATTTACACTTTGCATAATGTAACCACTTTTGTGTAAGTACACTGGTTTAGCATTAAAACATCTTCTTAAGCCAATTACATTATCCTTTGTCACGTATTTAGCTATTTGTACCACTTTTTACTGTATCAAATAACAAAAACGTTTATCTAATTCTACATTTGATAACACAATATCTGCCATTGCACATGTAATATCTATATCGTAACTACAATGTACTTGTACAATGTAATGACTATATGGACACTATTGGGTTAATAGCATTCATAATTCTTGAGCCAAGGCACATAATGTGCATATATGACATGTACATATTATAATACATTCCAATAATAAATTATTATTATTATTATTTTTAATCTGTTGTGTAACACAGTGGGATAAGGTATGGTGTACATAAATAACATGATTTCCATTTTCAGTTTTTTATAAAAGAAAATGACGTGTAAATACGATTTATAATTTCGTGCCAGATGTATATTGTAGATTAAAATAACTTTCGTTGATATATAACACAATAAATGTCGATACATGATCTATAATTACGTAATTTGACCACTATATTTTCCGAACCCACCTGAAGCTAGCAATTAGTCAAAATTTTTTTTTCACCCACATAAGGTGTTATAAAAACAAATTCTCATTATTGTTCTCAGTAGTATGTTTACATAAACAAACTTCCGGCCTCTTTAGATCGACACTTGCTTGATGTTTGTGAGGTGAGAAAGAAGTCACTAATTAATTTTACTTCTGTATTAAATAACATTGGAATTTCATAACTTCCACTTTCATTTCCAGGTTAGAATAACAGCCCGTGCCGTAACAGTGTATTGTGTGAATATTTGATTGAATGTTCGGGATGTTCTCTTTCCCTGTTTATGTAAACGATTTAGGCTTTGAGATCAATTGACCTGAATTCGAAAAGCATACTGTTTTATTTGGTATTTTCGGTGCGATTGAGTGATGGATTTGGTTTTCTAATTGCGTATAGAATTGCGTATATGTACATAATTGTATATATCTTAGCGAAGTCACGTGACACTACTGCGTTAATAATGAGAATAATAATATCTAATCTGAGATTTGAGTTGAGCGTGAAAACAATATGGAGAATAGGTAATTTGATTGTGATTTAACAGGTAACAATTTAGTACATTTTTAGATAACCAGTGAAAAGACGAAAAAGTTGGTTCAACATACGTAAAATACAAAGATTTCAGTATAAGATAATTTGTTTGTACTTTTGGTGAAATACGTTAGTTTTGTTGCAAACTTGTCAATTCAATGGAAGCTAGAGGGCCTCAAGTATATGAGGGTCCCGCGAGTATATATCAGGGGATATCTTAATGATCAAGGACCAGAGCGAGGATATATAAAAGAGATTAGGGCAGTGGAGGTAGCTGATTATCTTTGAACTGATGACAGACACGAACATCATTCACCGATGTCATGCAGGCGACATCGGAATACTTGTTCGACCATGCTTTCTATTGTATATTGTTATCTGTGATTCCTTCTACGAGGTGTATTGTTCAGCTAGCGGCATCATGGTAATTCGTCCCTCCTCGTCTACCGTTGATTAGAACAATACAAGTATAGTCAATCAACGTGCAATAGACTTTTCTATCGGGATTCATTAGGACGTGCCATTACCGCCCATATTCTCCCAAGGCAGACACGTGAACACACAAATGCTACCCATAATAGCTCAACGTTCACACATGCACACACACACATACTGGTGTAACCTTAGTTGTGACGCCACACATTGAATTAACTTTCAATATAGTTGAATTAACTTTTAATATGGTTGCGATATGAACTCGATTAAAACGCGTTCCTATATAGGGTTGCGTTTAAATTGGAGTTTAATTAAACTCAATTACAATGCAATACAAGGTAGAATTGCGTTTTAATTAAGTTTAATTTAAAAAAACTTGAATATCCCATGACTGAACATAGAAATCGGGGGAAGGTAAAGTACAATTATATTAATATTAATATAAATTGAACCATACCTTCCCCCCTTTACTAAACCTAAGCTTCGCAAACTTGACTTAAATTCGATTAAATATTAATATAAATTATGAAACATTGTGACCATGCACACACACCCCCATACAGTCACGCAGAATAGCTCAACTTATACACGTATACAATTCTGTCCACAGCAAAAACGATAACGCTGTGGGTTTATATGCAATTAATGATCACGAAAAATATGAACACGGCAAGCACCTCGCCACCGTGATTGGCGCGTTCCACACTGACGAGTTGTCAACGCACAAGCTAAATCTCTGATATGTACATACAGCGTATAGTGATATAATACATATATATATATATCTACTAAATTAAGACTAAACATAAACAAAGTCATAACTACATTGATGTTCTCTGTGCAAATCATTTTACTTGGTACATATGAGGGATGGAACAGATGCCTAGAACTCAATGAATAGAAAGATAGTTTCTTAGTGTTTATATTTTTGCTGTAAATATCGATTCAGAGTACAATTCATTTTGGTAAAATGCAATGGATGACGTGGAATGGAAGGAAAAAACAACCGATCACGAACCACAAATACAAATACAAATAACAAGCGTAATAATACTCTTCTATTGCAAATTAATTTAAATTACAGTAACAGTTTCACAAAATGTGGGTAAACTGATTAATACTAGGAGAATAAACACACTATTTATTGCGTGTTGGTGCCTGTAATTCTTGCTCATATAATTCTTCTTAATTGAATATTACACAATTTAAATAATTAAATGTCCGGAACTCGCCATTTGTAATGAAAAATAATCTGTGTGCACAAATATTTGGCTATAATCTATACTTTATGAAATATATCGATATTTATGATATTAACAGTAATATATACGTTGTAGTCGGCCAGATCTCATCATACTTCATTTCGCATTTTTTTGCGATGAGTCGAAAATTATACATTACGTGTTGCTTTGTGGCGGTGACATTCATTCCGCTTACGGTTGCTTTGGCCGATCGAGGTAGACAAGATGCCCAACCGCATCAAAGATCGACAAGATTTGTAGGAAAAGATGCATCGATGGTATGTAGCTTTTCATCATTTGTTGTTTAAAATGTATAGATGTATAGTCCTAACGTCAATATTAATGGTCATTATGATAAGCAGTATTGACTGTATTGCTATAAACGGCCGTTCATTAAAAGAACGATCGTTGCTATCATGCTTGATCAAACACATTGCCCTCGTGTATTGTATTGTTAATCCCCTCACCTGAAGCGTTTTTCTCCTTGCAATTTGCAATGAACAGCGCGAACATCAGTCGTTCACTTGTCGATATTACCGTTCACTCCATCTAAAATGAATATTTAAGTGACATCTGGTAATTAAAATAATCCAAAAACCTGGACAATGGCGTGTAAAGACCAGGGGATATTGAATCAATCGATATCAATATTCGTTTCAGGGAAATAATAAACCACGGTCGTATTATATCGAGTTACACGGCGGGCATATTCTATTAGAATAATATATCTGAGATGATAGTTACTTTTAATGTGTTTGTATATTTGCATAATGAATGTAGTACAATGACAGTGTATTTGTAAGTTTTTGCTTTCGCTAAATTTATGCTGAGGTGATGTAATCAACTCCATGTTTGGAACTCGTATGCGATAATTGAGTCACGTACCAGTAACGTGTCCAGATGCAAGGCGTAATGTGTCTGGACTTATATAATACGTCAAAATGACAATTTATAATTGATAAGGCAAGACTTTTTTATTTCTTGTTTCGTGAGTTTTTATAAGGCAATTTTTTTGAGGAGGGCGGGAAAAAAATAAAATTAATTCTTTTTTTCCATCAGATTTGTGTGATTCTCAAAGAATTGTAAGTGAGATCATTGATCGGAGAAAAGAAATGAAATAAAATTGTATTCCATGTATAACCTTGTTTCTCATCTGCGCGAGACTTCGGTACTTTGATTATGATACTGCCACAGAAATGCAACTTGGATTTGTTATGCGGCGGGCGGTAAAAAATGAAGATAACAATACTATTTTTTAGCATTTTTTCGCGTTTACAAGTCGGCGGGCGCGAGAAATTACGCTGAAATAAAATTATATTTTTATTTCATTTTCCACTTCTGCTCATTCGGCAAGTTCGCGAAACAAGGGATAATAAAAGTCTGGCCTAAACAATAAATTTATATTTTCTTCACTTTTGTTTATAGCCACGATGGAGTACTGATCCAGGACTGAGAACTGATTTAGAAGCTAACCCTAGAACAAAAGATCAAAGTAAGTTATCATGTCACAAACCTGATGGAAACTATTATTGCTGATGTATGTATGACAGTACAACAATACCCCATGTTTGAAAATACTAATATTTCAGGTACAATTGATTTCTACTTGCATGATGCATATATCACTATAATTTCAGTGATGTCATTTTTGACATTACAGTCTAGTCATTCGTAATGTTTTCCATTAGCATTAATATATTTGTCAATTATGTCATTTATTCACAGCAACTATTATCATGCAGTGTGGTTGTGGTGTGGCATGTGGTGCCGGGTATTTCCAGTGTTCGGATGGCAGCTGTATCCCAGACTACTACACATGTGATGGCTGGTTCGATTGTGCAGATGGATCCGATGAATTCTGCTGGGTTAACTACTGTTCGTATGATGAATATGAATGCTGGGACGGTTCTTGCATTCCATATACCTGGGTTTGTGATGGTGATTATGACTGTTGGTATGGAGAAGACGAAAACTGTGTGTGTGACTATGATGAATTCGAATGTTGGGATGCAAGTTGTATTCCAGACTACTGGGTTTGTGATGGCTATGATGACTGTTGGTATGGAGAAGATGAAAATTGTCCTCCGTATGGGTGTGACTATGATGAATATGAATGTTGGGATGGAACATGTATTCCCGACTACTGGGTTTGTGATGGCTATGATGACTGTTGGTATGGAGAAGACGAAGATTGTCCTCCATACGGGTGTGACTATGATGAATATGAATGTTGGGATGGAACATGTATTCCCGACTACTGGGTTTGTGATGGCTATGATGACTGTTGGTATGGAGAAGACGAAGATTGTCCTCCATACGGGTGTGACTATGATGAATATGAATGTTTGGATGGTACATGTATTCCAGACTACTGGGTTTGTGATGGCTATAATGACTGTTGGTATGGAGAAGACGAAAATTGTCCTCCGTACGGTTGTGACTATGATGAATTTGAATGTTGGGATGGAAGTTGTATTCCAGACCACTGGGTTTGTGATGGCTATAATGACTGTTGGTATGGAGAAGACGAAGATTGTCCTCCATACGGGTGTGAGTATGATGAATATGAATGTTTGGATGGTACATGTATTCCAGACTACTGGGTTTGTGATGGCTATAATGACTGTTGGTATGGAGAAGACGAGGATTACTGTTGGCTATATAGTGCACTTACTTAATTTGTATATTTCTACGTGGTAGAATATGAATGAATGTATTCATTATTAGGAAGTGTATGATGGTCTATATTTTGTGGGAATTGCATTATTCTCTATTTAGCACAAGTTTACATTATTCTAATCTTCACATTTTCATTTTATCAAGCAATGTATTCTTGTTGGACCTTGGGTATTACCACAAACACAATCCTAGTTTGAATAGAACAAATCCAGATACACATGGTTAAGTGTGGTTGCAAATATGGTTAAGGATGCTGTACATCTTTCTGGTACTGTTACTAGCTAAACTAAGGTTTCAAAACGAAATATTCCGTTAATTAATCTTCACAGGATAGTTTGTTGAAGTGCTTGGGTCAAACGATTTGCAATTTGTCAACAGTTGAAAATAATGCTGTACAGCATCGTTAATCTGTAAACCGAACGTTTTGTTCATTTTGTAGAAACACTACTCTGACGACTCTTCTGAACCTTCCATTCCGCTTTGTGATTAAATATTGGCTATATGAATCGATCACTTGTTGTTGTGTTTTGTTGTACCTAGAGAAACAATTTGAAATTGAACAGTAGCAAAACAGTAATATCATATATACCAACGCTTCACTGAAAAGGACATGTATATTAAATGTCTCTAATGGTTGAATAAACTGTTTCTTGTGTATATAAACAATACAAATATTTTTTGCAGTGCATAATATTTTTTTATTAGCATACTATTATTTTTTGTGATAAATTCGAAGACAGAAAATACTGGTAAGATGCCAATGATGTCATCAGATTTACATGTTGCAGTGAGAAGCTTGGTTTGAAGTAATCCAACAATGAGACTTCATTTTTTTAGAATGTGCTCTGCTATTTTATATGAATTCCACTGCACATCAATTATTTCGCTAGGAAATACTAAAAACATCTATGCATAATATGTGACAAGCAATAATGCAGAATTCAAAATAACACATTCAACCGTAGATCTGCTAATAACATTTACACACTAAAAAATAAGACAAACAATCAACAAAACAATACACCAAACAAAATAACTGACAAGTACAAGATCTTTCTCTTACTGATTTGTTATATGTATGGCATATATAAACGGATGTCACATCCTGTTCCACGTGGTACGCCAAATATCAATCATGACCAAAATGTTTCCATATGAAACCTAATATATCTACACCAAACATGTGACACTGACGTCATATTCTGAGATCATTTTGTAATCAATAATGCATTTAACCACAAGTTCATTATATCTCAAAACCTTTGTGAGTGTAGGACATTTGTTCTCTACAACCCCTTTGGTCTAACACTTTAAACGGTAAAAGACACTGTCTTTTCACAAAATGTGCATGTGTACTACAGACTCGGCATTGCAAATGAGTTCATAAATGTATATTCCTTAGGAAGAGTAGTGGGGTATTGCTGCAAAGATGTAATAGTAGTCGACTTAGTCTTTTCCACAAAACAAAACGAAACCCCAACCCTAACTCGGATTTTTTTCATTTACCTAATAATATCTGAGAAAATTTAACACTGTGAATCACGAAATGAATAGCGCCATCAGTGTTTAGCAAATCCAAAATGGATGTTACTTCATTTCAGTACAAATGAATCAAGCTAAAAAGCAGGCGGAGAAGAGGTGGAAACTAAATATTCTCCACAAATTTATTTCTGTGACGTGGCGATGTTTGAAGTCATTCAAAATTTAAGGTTAGGGTTTCGTTTCGTTTCGTGGAAAAGACTAAGACATAATAGTCATATTTATGTATGCAGCAAGCAAAACAGATTTCGTAGTCTCAAGAAAGTGCAATTTGTGGTAGAGCAATCATAAGTAGTTGAATTAGCGCGAATAAATGATAGCTAATGGCTTGATTCTTACGGTATACCATTCATGATTGGAAAATATCCTCTTTCTCTGCTGAAATAATGTGCGTTAATATAATTAAACATGCATGTTCGTTTGCAGTTTTACATTAGTAATTTCGCCTTCACCAATAGGCAGATTGTTATTTGGCCTGGTAATAATACCCCAGTCACAGTCCCTGTATTGAAGGACTGTGATAACGGTAAAACGCAAACCCGATTCCACAGTAACGCCAAATATTTGATTTATCATGACAGCTGTCTTGAATTGCGTTATGTTTCCTTGAGTTATATTTGTTCTGAGTCTAGCAAAGGTGTTTGACAGTGTATATTCGCATTGAGCGAGGGGTTGCCTCTATTGGCTTTGGACATGGCTGACGTATTTGTTTAACTAGTAGGCTGCATGCTAGTTTTGTGGACCACATTCTGATTGGCTCATGTGGAAACCCATGTGATGTACCAGAATCTGGGCCATTTATGCCTATAAATTGGACAGACTGAGGACAGTTGGAATCATATTTTCAACTGATTATCCTGTGTGTTGCTGCTGCATTATTGTGAGGCAAGTGATACTGGCTGCAATCATCCTTCTGTGGAACTTGTATGAACTGCTCTGCGATGTCCTGCTGTATGTTTTCGTTGTTGTATTGCAGAAGCCATTGACTGTCATCAATTTCCATATCCTAGAACTGTGAGTTATCACCAATGCACACTTCCCTAGACAATCCCCTATTTTAGTGAATTTATTCATTTAATTATTCTGTGCTTTGTTTCTTGTAATTAATTTGAGAGGTAATAAAGCCAGGAGCTTTAACTAAATATTTTGGTGTATGTGTATTTCATTTCCAGTACTCTAGTCTTGTTCAGTGTGAGGTATGTGGGTGCCCCTCTCAATAGCAATAAGCATGCCTTGCACTGCGACAGTCATCTATCGCATATGTAGGTCATCATTTCGAAGTGTTATAATAACAGCATTCTGAAAATACTGTCTGAAGAATATGACATAACCCACATTAACAAAATAATTTATCTCAGAATTGACATGCTGAATACAATCACAAATAAATAAATATATTTATCTCATTTAATTGAATCTCATTGAAAAATACAGGATTGGTTTGAATAATATGGAACCTGGCAGAAAATTATAATAACAACAATGGCTCGGACAAACAGTGTAAGCGAGCTCACCCTCCCAGTTAAAACTAATTCTTGGAAACAATAATACATCTCTACATTGGAGACCGTCATGATTTGATACACACTTTAGCTGCAAAAATGTAGCAATCCGGTCCGAGCCATGACAAATTGAAATAAGTAATAAACGTCAGCAGCTCTTGGTATTATAATAGTCAACCCTCACATTATATCCAACCAATATACAACAAACTTATGCCTTCTGACACACTTATAGATTATGAGAAGGAAAACTCTCTGAATAGCCAGACTTTATTTCCCATAATCCATGACTCGCAAGGAAAAAACGAAAGTACACAGCATGAACATTGATAAAGCATAAAGGGCAGCATACAACATTTATTTTGAATATTCTTAAATGAACCATGTATATTAAAAAACAAAGTTGCCTAAAATCAATTAAAAAAATATTCAATAAACCAGAAGTTCAGCAATGAATAAATATGTAACAGATCATACCAAATCCCTGAAATATTATTGTGCATCTCTCTCAGATAGGATGTGGAACCATTTAAATACAACAATAAACAGAGATCAAAATCAATTCGCATATTCAAATCCTGGAATACTGAAACTACAATTGTTTACACATAGAGGCCATTCCGCAAAAAATATCAAAGCGTGTGCCACACAGTAAGTGGCTGGCTTTCAAAACCAACTATTTTAAACTATTTTAATGCTGCATAATACATCAAACAGCTGTCAATAGACTTCCGAATACCAAATATTCCAATCAGTAACATGACTATAATATAAATTCATATGCCAGGTTATTACATGCCTTCATCCGCCCGCCAATCAAACACACACTTTAGAATAGAAACATCTGGGGATATTTGCGGTCCAGTGAGGCATGTACGGCCCGTCGTCAATCGCAACAGAGAGGTCCAATGATCAGGGAAATTCCCGGAACTACCCTTTCCTTTACCATTGAGATCGACTTGTTTTGCTCGTATAGCTTGATTTAACTTGTGGAAAATTCGATCATTTAGACTTGTGGGAGTAATAGCGCTTCAAACTACACTTCATGCTGGCGAGGGAAGCTGGCTCATAATTGTCTCCGTCCTTCTTTATGCTTATGAAAAACTTGCCCAGAAGCTCATTCAACTCGACCGGTGGTATGTCTTCGAGGCGCCGCATTCTCCGGTATTCTGAGTTAGCCACTCGGTACAGCGACGGACATCACGTTCAGTGGTTTTAACGGTACTTTGCTTGTGATGTCCTTTTATATATGCTTAAAACGTCCACTTTGTCTGGTACTTCTTATTCTGGTGCTGGTCCAAAAATTTCATCAAGTTGGCCCTGTCCCATCGACCGCAACCACTGCATAATATCCATTTCGTCTTATGCAGCCATTATCGTCTGCAGGTTGTCAAAGGAGCCGGTTAAGAGGATGCGTAAGCATATCCATCCGCAGTGCCAATCGCGATTAACGCGATTGCATGTAAAACTTCGTTACTGCTAACGAAAAATGTACCTTTTTACCAATAAGAATTACCTTAAAACATCAAGATATAAACCCTGTATTCTTTATGTTATTAAAGGCATGTAATCAAAATATTAAAACCCGAATATGGGCGTTAGTGCCTTCGCGCAAGGAGATCATTTGCCCGACGTTATCGCCTGCGCTCATATTCGGGCAGTAACATATAATATGGTGGTGTCAGTGACCATACTTTAATCTAATTGGATATGTATTACGTTTGCACTGGGACGCTTTTCCTGAGCACGTGTGGTGACAATTTTAAAAATGTGACACACAACTTTCATAGTAGATTGGCGCATCGTTGTCCATCAAAAGCGGGTTTCCAGCAGGCTATCAATGACAGATGTTAGGTTAAAAATAAAGATTAAAATGTTAATTTATGTTTGTGCAAGTCGCCCGTCCAGTATATATTTCATATAATTGAAATCAATATGACTGCGACATTGTGTTTCGAACCAAATTAAAGCTGAAAAGTGACAATGAATACTACAAGAGAAACAAGAACGATTGTTAAATGGCATTACACCTAGCAACACAAAGGCTGGGTCTTATTGCAGATTTGTAATTGAACAAATTGTAGTGCGTGTCCTGTCCTCTCCATCAAAAATGTGGCATATGTACAACTTTCTTGCATTTGACATATAATTTTACACGAATTTTAATGATATATATTTTGGCCGTGAGCAGACGCATTTTGTACCAATTTTGTTTTGCACGAGGCAGTTTCCTAGTTGGACCCTGTTGGACGAAGTCCGGAACAATGTTCATACGTCTTCCGTCCGTGCATTTGTCTCGCATCATTTCATGAACATGCCAGGACCCGTGTTGTTTAGAGTTGCCACAAAAGTAATTAACTTGATGGCAGATTGGATATATATGCACATGATTTTGATTCAAAATAGCTGACTGGCGGCCATTTTGTTTTTGTATTAGTTTTCCATCTATTTGTCAGATACCGTGATTTATTCCTATTTGTAAATATTATTATTATTAACAGTAAAGGTTTTTTCAATCAGCCATAACCGAATATTTTGCGAACGCGTGAAACCTCTTCATTACACAACTAATTTATGCATTATGTGACTGACTGATCGGTAGAGATTAGTGTGACCGTAAAACAAAGTACCGTGCGTTACCGCTACGCTGTTTGCAGTCTGAGGAACACTGCTGTTACGCTTATGTTTAAAATAAATACAATTTTAATGATTCAGTGTACATCAAATGCAATTTAACATGTATATGCACTTCTGTTGGAGATGTGCTTGTAAATACTATATGTAGAATTTAAGAAATTTAAAGATACTGTTTGAAATGCAGCAAAAATGTCCATGATTGTATTGAGTGTTGCACTACTCTGGTGCTTTGATTTATATGCACTGTCATAGTTTAACTTTAACTTTCTGGCAAAGATCATGATTTGTCTGGTGTTGTATTACTTTTTGTAGCACCTCGTCGGGAACGTGACGCCACTAAATTTGTTGTTGCACTGGTCTCCTAACATAAAATCAAAGACAGATTAGAAGACCTGTAATGGAGGAAAATTCTACCAGTTGGCAATAGAGTTGTAATAACGAAGTATTACAGTAGTTGCTATAAATGCCAATATATCATGTCGGGTTTCATTGTAGTTGTTTATAGCTGCTTATTTTAATTAAAACCTTAGAAAAATTATTAAAATTAAATATACTAAATTGAAATAAATTTAAACTGATAACACATTGGTTGTGTGGCACCACAAACTGGGCGGATGTTGCTTCGAATATTGGTGAAGCTTGTACATACATGTACCATACATACAATGTATCAAAGCATTTGCGATGGTAGTTTTTAGGTAGAGGTCATAAAATAGCATTTTTACCCAATATGATAAACAAAGATTGGTTGTAAATATTGTCACACAAAATCAACAAATCGGACATAAGTCCACCCTTAGTACCTACATACCAAATATCAAAGAAATTGAGGAGTAGTTTAAAAAAAAGAAGATGAAAATGTAATTGGATGGGTAGCAGACAATTAACTATATTAACAGCTCTGCTCTGTAATCTTAGATGACAGTGGACCTAAACCAGTCATTGGTGTATCAAGTGATAATAATTGAAATATTCATGAGTAAATGACAAAGCGTACAATATAGATTTTATATTCATGTAAATTAACACAATTTAGTGCTGTGCACGAGCAAAAGGATGAGCTGAATCATTCAAAATTATCACACTCACTTTGAATAGTCCATTATAGGATATAACGGCACACTGTTGGTCATTCTTTTAAATAACACTTGTGCTTGTGTTTTCAATCCGATACACAACAATTTCATTAAAAAAAATCTTCACGAATTCCTTATGAATACGTTTTTTTTTTTTTTTTAAATGCTGCTCGGGAGACTAAACCCGAGATCAATATTCGTGAGAATACAGAACTAAAACACAGCATACGCAATATCATATAAACGTAAATACATTTTCAGAGTAAAACAAACAAACAAACGCATCCCTCCAGCACCTGGATTTCACATGGGGATACCCCTTTGCATGAAGTGGTCTGTTAACAAAGCAGCCAGCGAGGCAGTGTCTGAGCAATGCAGTTCTATTAAGAAGCTGGTTTGTTCACTGCTAACCAAATGTTGTAAAATGTTTAACTGTGTCATTCTTTTACTTCAGATGAATTACTTTAGTTCTACCAAAATTATTTTTGAAGCTGAGTGCTATGTGTTCAGCGGAATGGTTTGGTAAATTTCCTGTAAAGTGTATTGTACACGACGTGATGCACCGATGTCTCTATAATTTTTTGAGAAGTGGCGTCGTTTCGCAAGCAATCTCGACCAAACCTGCTCTTTTCTATTCAATTCTTGTCATGTTTTTTGTTGTTTTCTGGTTATGGTTGTGTTATACTTAGGAAAGAAATCTGCAGTAAGGCCATTCCACTTTCAGCACGACAAAGAGCCAGCGGTTTTCTTCATTCCTGTTTTTTCCCACATAAGAAGCGGTTGTCGGAAGTTGTTTGTATTTGGGTCTGATGGGGATGTTTAACCGGATATCAACAATATTATTTTTAAAATTTTTATAGCAGGAAATAGGTGGAATTATATCACTGGAAATTTTGTGCAAAAGTGTTTAATTTGTTATAGCTGTAGCTTTTGCTATTTTCAAATTCTGACTAGAATTATCGGTGCCGTTGCTCTGGTAACCTTGATGGTATTTTTTTTTTGTAGCTTTTTAGTCCCCGTTCGGACGTAGTCCGAAAACGGGGACTTGTGTTTTGCCCTGTGTGCGCCCGTGCGTCCGTGATCACCTGTATCTCGAACATGCATGGACCGATTAAGTTCAAACTTCACTCATACATCACACATTATATGGGACATATGCACATGCATTTTTTTCATGATCCGATTAACGATAGCCGAATGGCCATTGTGAATCAAAAAGCAGAAAAAAATGATAGAAGTTTGAAAAAATCTCTGAAAAACAGTTGATGACACCTTTAAAACGTGATTTTTCGAAAATCTTTGAGAATTAGATCCACAAAAAACTTGATAAACATGTGTAAACAAGGGTTACTAGGCCTTGTTTTTGACCGATTTGGTTCTAAGTTGATACATGTCAGAGAAATGACTTCACATGAAAAACGGAAAACTAAATGGCCGCCAGTCGGCCATTTTTAATTGAAACGCAAAAAAATGATGGGCATCAATAACTCAATATATACAACCTTCAAACCAAGTTTGAAATAAATTGACCCAGGCATCTCTGAAAAAACGGTTGATGACATGTTCAAAATGCGATTTTTCACCATTTTTCGGTCAAAAATAATGATAATGGTACTTGTCCTTGTACCAACATACAACCAAATTGGTCAAGGCATGTCTGAGAAATGACTCCGGGCAGACGGAACCCGAATTACTAGTAACCATTTCGGACTTTGTCCGACGGGGGCTAACGAGCACAGTACAGTCAAACTTCACCTGATGGTAGCGTCTTCAATATAGTAAAAACCAACATCTATCTTGGCGTAACCAGAGGATTGCAGTACTCCTTTCACCATTTGTATATCATCCATCTTGTAAAAGACAATGGTTTTGTACATCTGTACTCTTGCAGAAATATTTATATTTTTTGTGGTAACACCACAAATGATTTAAAATCCTTTTCTTCCCAGTGCTGAGAAATACAATAATTTTTGATTAAAATATAAATCTTTATTTTTCATTTATAGTGTAACATGAGTTTCATTTCGTTGGGAAACCTAACTTTTCTTTCACGCAAAAATTAGAGGCAGCTTCATCTTGAAATGTATGCAAAGCAAGACACGCCAAGACTGTTTTACGCTAGAAATTGTTATACATGTTTCTACAAATTGTCTTAAGCTTTTGTGAGCGCCTTTAATTAAGTACATTTTTACATAACACAATGCACATAATTTTTTGCAGGTTTGTTTCCAAAATCTTGATCATGTTCATTTTGGTCCAAAATTGACAAAATACGTAAAAATGATTTTGGTGGGGAAAATATGGCATTTATTTATTTTTCTTCCCTCATTACGATTATGATGCCAAAACATGTCATGTTCTGATACAACAGCTGTGATCATGACTGAGCATAAGTTGGTGTGAAAATGAATTTACATGGTTATACCGGTATGTAATTAACAGTAGTCAAATTTTCCGGTAAAAAAATCATCAACTTGTCAAAGTTTGGCAAGAAGAAAATGGTTTATTTACCAAAGTCAGCTGTAAAACATCTCTTTGGCTAATGATGGCACGTGTTCGTTGTTTGGTGGTGACTTTGTTAACATTTTCTGGTACACTGTTGTTTGTTGGATGTTTTTGTCTAATTCTTTGACAAAATGTTACAAAAACATCTGGCCTGAAGCTGTAGCCAGCAAACCTTAACAGGCTTTCTCTGGTTGTATCTTCTTTATAGCGAGCTACAGCTTCCTCTCATGTTGTTAAATCCATTAAAAGGAGAAATGCATTCTGTACAAACCGTATTTTATTTAACATCTGTGACTCTTTGACAGGCTCTGCAAGGGTTGTCTTTTTTGTCTCTGACAACTTTCAAGAGAGAAATGATTGTTATACTGTCTAGTAATCGCAGTGGTCGAAACACATATGTAGCAATATCTGCTTTCGGCAAAACATCTTTTTCTCTAATCTTCTGTTTTTTAAGCGATCCTTCTTTGTTATATCAAAAATATCTTGCAGTACATTGTATGCGCACCGTCTTCTAAGGCAACTAAAAACACGCCATCTCAAAGAGTGGCTGCCTTTTTTCTGAAACAAAAATATATTTTAGTGTAAATGTTGAATTTGATACATGTACCAACCAATCAATACAGAAAATGTTGGAGTTACATGTACAGTTAGTTAGTTTTTTTATTATACTGACACGGATTTGTACAGCAAAATAAATATTAACGCAAGTTATACATACATGTACAATTACACAGGTCAGTTGAAAATGCACCAACAATTTCTTAGTGAATTTGCTGAAATAACAAAACTACCGTAACATCAATGTGTAATGTGCTCGAATAGTGCTGTATATTATTGTCGAATATTGTCTTATACCCCCCTCAGTGCATTTCGCGCAGGTACAATCTGTTTTCCACGTCGCTAAAACCGCAATATGATCGATGGAGGTGCTACTTCTGATGTTTCTTCCGCGTTCGCACGTGATAACCGTAAGTCATTGTCAAACATCCGGTTCCATTTATTAACTTAGTAACGTTCGTTCTGTTTATTAAACAGGTTATCGTTTAGTTTCCTAATATGATGAACTCGAGCCAACAATTTTCAGCTCTGCGTTGTGTTTTACCTTCAAAATTAATCATTTCGACCGAATCGTATATGCTCGTGTAAACATTTTCATATTTGCCAGTTTCGCTATTTTTCAATGCACAGGTGTCTGTGGTGAACGTGCATAGCAGCTGTCGGATATACGTTTTCCCTTTTTGTTTATATCGATAAATTCTATTGATACAGGGATTTTCGTCCGGGGAAACGTCTGTCGATAACGGGAATTAGCTCTCTCAACTTGGCTGCTTGAGGTTACGGGGTCACGACGCATGTGCCAAAGGTCACATTCACTCACTCACTTACATACATAGAATGGATGACGTGTGTTGATATACCGGCCTCCAAGGTGCAACCCAAAAGTGTATCTTGAGTGCATCAAGGCTTGGGATTTTGTGCGGTAGTCCGAGAAACAAGCTGGTTTTACAACTAAGCGTTGAAACTCGTAGTGTGCGGGGCACCATCCAGTGAGTTATTGTATTACATACGGCTACTAAAATCGCAATCATCCCCGATGTGTATTGATATGAAGCCTAAACGGGGTGTTAATGAAATACAAATTGGTATTGTGTTTGAGTTACGTTTTGTTGTGGGAAATGTATTGTGCTGTACACAATTTGGTATTAGTTTTGTTTCTGACACGATAGAACGGAATGGCCTGGAAATGATACATGCTACACAGAAGTTCGTATCATCGATAACATAACTTTATTTTCGAGTACAATATATAGATAAAACATGAATATTGATTAGCACTGACAGTTGACATGCACCAATAGGAACTGAGAAAGAATAGCCAATGGGATTTAGTGTAACAAATGGATTATTATGTGGTGGAGCCATAAGTTGGTCCACGTGACTACGAACATGTATCACCCATATGCCAAAAGCAGCTTGTCGAAACTGGACTAGAGTGTGTTATTGTTCCGACGCCCACGCTTGCCAAACGTGTTAATGCGATGGGTCTACATTGTTTTGGCGTGAGAGTCGTATAGTAGCAGACTAAAATTCTGCGATATAACATCTGATTCGAATGGGTACGGCGAATACAAAGGTTCAATGACCTGTCGTAGTCGTGTAGTATGTTTTTGCCAAAATTAATAGAACCATTTCCCATATTGGAAAAATGCCTCTGCTCCTGCGTACGATGCAACTGATTCTCTGATTTGTTGATTGAGATTTTTCAATGCATTTAACTCTCCAATTCCGCTGAAATTTAGTCGACGTAAGTTTTTCGCACAATAACAAATTTTCTCGCTTATGTAAACTCTCTCGCCAGGATTGAGGCCATTCACGGGAATGTTAAATTGTCGTACTGTTCGTTGTTGACACCAATCTGCTTGAGCTAAAAAAGATTTGACTTCAATGAGCGTGGTTTTGTAATATCCAACTTTTTGGAACAATACGATTTATTTATTATAGCAAAGATAAAGCTTACCAATGGTAAATTCCACTATTTTTGGATTGATCGTGCAATTTTGAATACCCAGTTTCACCATTTCAAACATCCTCTCAAAATGATTGCGCCGTTGAACATGGTTAACCCATTCTCGTGTTATTCCTCGTTACTTCAATGGCATGTTTGGTCGGTTCAAATACGTCAAATTCATCACCATTCATTGTGAGTGAACTACTATGATAGCTGTGAAATAGGTTACCGGATTGGCGATGGTTCGTATTTTGTAAGGATTTATTTATTTATAGACCACGTTGGTATGTATAATTCAACAAATTTCGCACTATCGGTACTTATACCAATATATTCGGGCAGTTCGTTTATATTTGTGTACGAATTATTCTAAACGTGGTCAATCGAACCATGAATAATTGGTGGGGCAATGATAGGTGAAGATATAATCGAGTCTGAATTTGTCAATGTTATATGTAATTGTATCTACAGTGATCAAGTAGTTTGATGAAAAATACTAAGCATAGTATTAAAATAGGTGGCGAGGTTAGTATGTATAATTTCGAAATTTGGATAATTAGTCCCCGTTCGGACGTAGTCCGAAAACGGCGACTTGTGTTTTGCCCTGTGTGCGTCCGTGCGTCCGTGATCACCTGCATCTCGAACATGCATGGACCGATTAAGTTCAAACTTCACTCATACATCACACATTATATGCAACATATGCACATGCATTTTTTTCATGATCCGATTAACGATAGCCGAATAGCGGCCATTTTAAGGCCGAAAATGCATCAAAATCACGTATTTACACAATTCCGGAACCGGATCTCAGTCATGTATGGATGGATTTTGTTCAGATTTAGTACAATGTGTTGTACATATGCAGGTGCATTTCGGTCATGATCTGCTTTGAATATATATGTCACTCAAATATGAACGGAACGGGGAAGTGTCATTGACAATGACTTGTTTTGTTTTGTTTTAGAAATGTTGGAGACTTCTTGTAATGCTGTTCTGAGTTGTTGGTGGGACACAAATTCAATGAGCTGAATACCTACTAAGTGATGTTCAAATCGGAAAAGCAATTCATTCAGAAAATGTGTTGTGGATTTCCAGAAATGTTGTGCTGACGTTTTATTCTGTGTCATCCATATATTCTTGCAAGGAACGTAGTTTAAGTATTATGTCAGCAATGTTTTTGTTGGAATTTGACACGCGAGTACACAAAACGTCAATTTCGTAAGGCTGCGGAGGATGACTCGAATCGTACGCGTCTTGAAGCTGAGTATTTGACCACATATAACGGTAATTTTTGATGTCTCTATGACATGGGAGATCGTGAAGTAGTTCATCGAGCTGGGTTTAATCAAGGCGAGGGATGATAAGTCATGTGGTAACTCGAATATGTGTGTTGTATCGATCCTGCTGCAATTAATAACACGCCATAATTCAGCTTGGATACTAGATCTTGTGATTTAACCAGTAACCATGGTAGCAATATAAATACTATTACTGCTTTCATCTTTGAATACATAAATTGAGACATTAAAATGCAATGAAGTTTTGCATGTGTGTCCCGTTATCGGGGTGCCACTAGCCTGAGCCTCGGCCTCGGCCTCCCCCAAATCAGCGGGGGAACGGCAGGGAACGGGGGGGGGGGGTCCCGGAAGAGACGTGTATAGAATGTGACGAGAATTTGCTTGGCGTCCAGGAACATTCACTGCTATTGCAATGGCGGCGGACTTGACCGACTTTCCCAACAATTGTAAAATAAAAGTATTTGCTGATTACTTGGCAGTTGTGGTATTACAGTTAACATTTCATCACACTTCTCGATATCAAAATAGTCATTAAATTCATCCATTGATAATTTTGGCGGAGGTGCACCACAATATATTACACTGCTTTGCATTTCTAGTAAATCGGGTCTAAATGTTCAGAACAATTACCTGTCATCTATAGACGACAGTGATTGAATCAGCCGTCAGTTCAATAGTTGCCATTACACTAGTAAGAGTTATTACCGTTTAATTGAAATGGATACGAAATGGATACATCTTTATTTCTTGCTGTACAATATCAAGGACGAAATGTAGTATTTGTCATACGTTTTTAATGGTGTTCACGTTATCGTAGCCATCTATGCTTCTCAAACTTTTGGCGTAGTTATTTCAATTTTGAAGTGCGATAGTTTGGTTGACCGGGATGATATTCATTGCTTCATATCTGCAGACTGTTTAAATACTTGCATATGTTATGTATTACACCTGGCAACTACAACATGGGTCAAGTTTCCCCTTGTATCATTTTACCTTCCAGAGAAACATAGTAGAAAAGGTGGTATGGTCTATTTTTCTTATTATTGCATTGCACATGTCTATTAGATGGTTCATGCTGTGCCATTTCAATGCTATGATGACCTTTACTGTTCCCTTCAGAAGTAAAGTGGCTGTAAATTTTCAACCTTCCATGTATTTCTTTTATCTTTAATTATTGACAACGAAGCTACTCGTGACAACTCGTGGAATTTTAACAGTTTTCCAAAAGAACCAATGCTGAAAGGGAGGTCAGCACAATGTATTCACTTATTAACACCACCGTACACCCCCATTCCCAAGTGTGGATATTTTAGTTGTGTATATTTCAAATTTGACAATATAGATTGAAATTTACTCATTACTTCGTTAGTTTTAGATATTTTGGAGTAAATAATTTGGCAAAGCTAATCTTTTGATGTTCGGAAGTCGTCCCCGTATAGAATATTTGCGTATTCCACAACAATCACATGGTAAGCGCCACTACTTTTCAAGCTAGTCTTCTTTACCTGGTCAGTTACTGCAATACTACATTAATATCAGTTATTATGGCCACGAATAGCTTGTTGTGGACATCTGCGACATTTTTCACATACTTAAATTCAGTGGTTAGCAATATAAAATCACTTTCAACCTTCAAAATTGATACACGTGTTGCCTGTATTTGTTCCCTTCAAAGTGGGTGTAAACATAATATAACGTTTTCTCACCTGTTAGGCCGATATACGTAATAGCCGTTTATATGAATGGAAATTTAAAATGCTCACAGTCACTATTATAATATGGAGGAGAAATTTAACAAAAAATAACATTATTTAATTCATTATGGCATCCAACCTAGATATTAATCTTGCAAAAGCACACTATTAATTAATTAACTGTAAATGTTGCATGTTGTACTTACAATACTGTTAATTAATTTCTAAAAATTTCATTTTCTGTTTTCGTTATGATAAGATATTCACATCGAGGTTTTTTCAACTTGCCAGTCTTCTCTTTATATGTAGATTTCACTCTTCTTTTTTTTGCCATTCACGGTGCGAGTTTGTAGTTTCCTTGTCCATAAAGTAGTGTACATATCTAATTGCCGTACATTTGCTATATTATGTAATCTTTCAGGCTAAGCCATCTTACAGTTGCTCACTGTGGGGTATCCTTTAGTTCGCGAATCTTGGCCGTAAAATTGATGTCTGAAACTTGTCTGATAATATAGAACGAACGCGAACATCATATTGTATTTATATAACAATTCTGTAAACTTTAGATCAAATTCGTCTTCCGTGTTGTTCTTTTGAACATTTGCGTGGAAACCAACTTAGTTCGATACATTTCTGCGGGCGTTTTCTCGTAGATAGCTGCGTAATAAATATTTCTTGGAGCGACGAAAGACAATTGCTCCGGTATTAGCATTCTCGTCTGACCCATTAACTTTGTGCCTTCAATATTTTCTGATAAGTTGTCGTAGAGATAGGTAATAAATGTCGCAGGTATCATACCAATGAAGAAACGTAGCGATTAACATGGATTGATACCAAGTTGATCACTGCAATCGTTACATAACAGGCGCCTGAATTTGATATGGTGAACTGTTTTATGTCTTTCAAATTGTCGCCTAGATAACATTACTGGTTAATTCTTCAGTCAAGTCCGGATATTGTTGGCACTCTTTTATTAATTAATTTTGTCATGGATTGCTAGAATTTGTTTTGAACTTGCTTCAGATTGACCCGATATTATTAATGCCCTTGTGGTATTTTGTTTTTGCAGACAGTCTCATATGTTGTTGCATACTCTGTATTCTGCATAGGAATCTGTATACCCGCCATAACCATGGGACACTTGGAAACGGTGCTAATCAGTTTTCTGTAACATGGCTTTTGTTTCGATTAATAATTAAGATAAATAGTATCATCTAAATACGATGATACTATTTATCACATCTCTGCTAGATTCCGTACTTCAATTTGTATCCGTCCAAAATTATGTCACTGTGAATTTTCGATGATTTTGACATCATATACATTAACAACTGTTTTTTCGTTATGGGAAATACACACCTTGTTCAACTTTTGGTGGACTATCTTACCACATGGTTAACTTTGTACCATCACCTGTAGAATTTCCTCAGGGTCCAAGAAACTGATTCTCATTCACTGCACTCTTGAAAGCAAATTCATCTAAGGCGGTGATGTTGCTGACAGGATAAACGTACTCCGCACTGAGGTCCCACAAGTTGCAAATGTTTCACCAAAGGTTTGAAGTAATACACTAGACATGTCAATGATGTTGGTTTGCTCACGCTCGTCCACAAAATAGTGACAGTTTTCCTGCCTATAATACTTATCACTCTTGGATATAATGTGGTGTTCAAAAGCACCTTACAGTGGTCCAACAAGCCATTAATCGGCGGATAACTGGAGTTATCATGTTGTAAAACTGTTACCAAAGCATGAATTGTCCAGGCAGACGAGCATCAACAGCATGCAGCATAATCATTAGATGCATCCTGGTGATCAGGTGACACTTAAACATTACATCCCTGGTAAAATTATTTAAATGCTGGTCGGAACCAGCAATTCAACGGGAAGTGACTCGTACTAAACAATGGCCACAGGTAACGCATTGAATAAACAATTACCAATACCTGACACATTTGTCCAACATCTTCTTTGATGTCCACGTCCACATCTCCATGCGATTAGTTGGCTATATTAAATTAATACTCGAGAGAAAATGATCGGTTGGTGCATGAATGAAAAGAATTCTGATTTTCGATTCATGCATTTCAATTATTCTTTCATGGTCTTGCTGTAAGTATGGTCAATTATTTTTAATATTTCTCAGTTTAAATTGACTTTTACTGCCTGCACATTAAAGACATTCCTTTACAATGTGGATTCTATCCAAGTATCAAATCAACCTAATGTACATTTTCCAAGTTTGGCTTCCTTTGTAGATTTTCTCTCATTGTAAATTTGTTTTTGCTTTAATGACTTAATTAAACCTATAGCTAACATTTTTGAAGAACAAAATTTTCACTTCTAGTTTTCAGATCATGAATGACACTGTGAAATTTGACGGTGCACAGCTAGCTTTTTGTGTGCTTGTGTTTGATCTAAGGTACATATTCATCCAAGTGTCTGGTAGTAAAAATGATTTCGATTTATTGCGTTTCCTACCAGTGCAAATAAATGATTTTTGCACATTACTTCAGTTCTCACTATATCATTTGATATTGCAGTGTTAAGACGACAGCAATGTTTGTTCGCTTACACTCGTAGCAGTTCTCTTGTCTACAATAATAACCACTCTTGGACAAATGTGATGTTCAAAATCACCATACAGTTATCAATTGGTAAATCACTGCATGCATTCTGGTAATCAGGCAACGCTGAACGTTATGCCATTGTAAATGTGAAATCCCCAGTGAAACTCCTTTTGCTCTACCATATCAATTCAATGGCAAGTAATCCTCTCCAACTGTGTCCCAACAAACCATCACCTGCCTCACAAACGAGAATACTAATTTCTCCAATATCATGTCTACTACCATTTCTTCAATTTCCAATTTCAGGGGCATAAGTAATTCCATTAGTTTTTGAATAACTATGATGCACTCACTATTCAACTATAAATGATATTTTATATTTCCACATTCCCACAATATTGCTTGATAGCCTTCATGTTTTTGTATATTGCATCTAGCAATTAGATCATGTTTTTTTCAGACTTCGCTTCAGATTGTCCTGTTTTACCAGGAAACATGGTAGCCGAATAGCCTGTATTGTCTGTTTCATACATGCGCCTAATGTCTATCAGATGATCAACTGCTTCATGCTCTGTCATTTTAATGCCATGTTGACATTGGCTGATCGTAAATTGCTGTCCTTCCATGCATTTTATCTCCAATACTGGCACCTGACTAAATGTTGGCACTAAAGCACCCCATGTTCTGGGCAGATGACAATTAATCCTTTATTTCGATGTCTTTCAGCAGTCTTGCAAAGTTTGTTTCAAGTGTGCAATATAGTTTCCTTTGCTGTGACATTCTCACAGACGGTGTATATAATTTTTCTCTGCTAGATATGTGAACTGTAAACAACGAAAAACTCAAACATCAAAATTATTAAAAGGTAATACATTCTACAATTCAATAGCTGCATACAGTCACAAAATTAATTCAATGAACAATACAATAAATAATGATGGTAATGGGAAAATAATGGTAAAACCACCAACTTTGACTTACATTTTAAATTTTAGGATGTTAATGGCCTGACCAAGTTTGAATCATAGTAACGAGTGGGAGGATCTCTTTCACTATATTCATCAATATATTTTCTCCTTTTAATACGAGATTAGAATTTTAAGTCTGCAACAAGACGTTTATCCACATTCACAATTAGTTCATTTAATGGCATTTCAATTTTTTAACAAGGATGTTTCCATCATCTTTATTGCTCCTCGTCTGACATCAACTATGCAGTCATATTCTCCCAAAGCGCTCTCTCTCTGCAACATTTATTAATTTTACTTCTCCTTTTTTCATTATCTGAAACAAGGAAATGTAATGAATATATTAACATTCAAATCCATTATGAGGTTAGAAATTGTTAACCTCATAGAAAATTAGGCTGCGAGATGATTTAATTTTCACTGAATAATTTCTTTAGCGAAAATTAATTCAAAACAAAAATAACGAATTTACAGTATTATTTTATTGCAAAGGAAACATCGTAAGGACAAAAAATATTCCCCATAGAAAGAGGCATCTTTTCTTTCACTTTTTGTGGTCAAAGATCAGATGCTTTAATAGTTAACTATGTTTTTGATTCAGCACTATCTACATATCATCACAGTATGTGTGTCTATATGGTTACA
This sequence comes from Saccoglossus kowalevskii, assembly GCF_978046115.1. Taxonomy (NCBI): domain Eukaryota; kingdom Metazoa; phylum Hemichordata; class Enteropneusta; family Harrimaniidae; genus Saccoglossus; species Saccoglossus kowalevskii. The sequence goes on from NC_140657.1 coordinate 21,886,358, forward strand.
CTCAAATTTGTAAACACGATGCAAACACATTAAGATTACCTTTAATGCATAACATTCTAAGGGGGAAAACATAGTGTAACTATTACTACGTTGCCTACTGATACAAATTAAGGAACTTTTCTCTGCATGGTGAAAGTGAGTATAAAATTTCTAAAACAATATACTAGCATACCTTGGCATACAATTGGCATACACTTGGCTCTAAATTTGATTTAATCATAAAACCTGGTCTTTGATCATTGTTTTTCTGAAAAAAAATGTACACAGCATGTCATCGACTGCAGTGAATAAGTTGTGAATGCGTAGACTACGGTAACAGTGTGTAAACTATGCTTTGACAATAAATTTGTTAATTACCAGTAAAATCTTTTTCACCAAAATCAAATCCAACATATCATACTTCTCATTGATTATTTTTGTTTCAACATATCATTCTGATAATAAACTTGACCTATCAGAAAAATACTTTGCATTGAGTGTTTGTGTGTACAATCGCACATTTTACAATGATTTTGGAGCTGAGTACCCAAGATACCAAGTCAAATGTGTAAAGTAGTAAAGCAACATACATAAGTAAAATTTGACCTAAAAAATATTGGCCAATGCAACTCAATTATCACTGCGAATAATAATCTCAATGTCTCTCATTCTACTTATTTCCTTTGAAAGATGGATTTTTTCAATGAAATAAAGACCCACCAGCTTTGAAAAGGGCGATTTTTTTTGGGATGGGTCAATTTACGTCAGAGTACGGTAAATTGTATAACTTAATTTCCAATTAAAGTCACCATATAATACCCAAAAAAATCACTTGAAAATGTTTCATCTAGTTTAATTATAAAGTTTATAACAAAAAATACACACAATTAAAGAATCTAGTAAATAAACTTAATGTAACTTGTATGAGTATACATATTATGTCTTATAAATTCTGAAATAATTTCATCAACAGGATGCAATGTCTACAAGATTGTCCAAGAGAGATTTGGTGATAACACCAACTAGTCATTTTGATGTTGATGTAATACATCCCATATCTGATGCAGACCACATTGCGTTGGCCAACAGAGGTAACAACGCACAATCAGCAGCAGCGAAACGGAACTAGAACATCAGTATGGGGCACGATGGACTGAGCTGTTTACCTTACTACCATCCAGTTAGATTCCATGTTGTCGATCCGATGCATAACTTGCTTTTCGGAACTGCAAAGCGATTGATAGAAACGTGGAAAAAACTGTATAATTACTAGTAACGATTTTGAACTTATTCAAAGTCGTGTGAACTCTTTTAAAGTTCTAGGTAGCCTCGGAAGAATACCATTTCTCCATTCGCCCCAAGGGTATGAGGGGATCGCTGTAACTCTTTGTCAATGCATGTAATAGCTTTTGCTCGAAAGGTAGTCACATCTCATGATATTGTAAAAATTTGCAAATTTTATAGTCAGCTTTATGGTTCTGAGGAGTGTAGACTTGCATATTCATTTGAAAGATTGTGTCCATTCATTTTGGTTGTTCTCTTTTGAGAGATACAATGGAATTCTAGCGAAATATTTTACTAATAACCAGTGCGTCTCTGTACAGTTGATGAGAATATTCATATAAAATCAACAGATCCACTACCTGACTTGGCCAAGTGACGTTCAAGATCTCCAACCACTGCAGGTTCCTAGCCAGACCAAAATAGGAACCACATTTGAGCCCACTGTTCAAATAACAATTATTCTGAGCCATCACAGTGCCACACTTTCACAAACCAATGACATCAACTACCAGGAAAACTCGGATATGGTTCCTGTTCCTCCTAATACTTTGACACTGATGACTGTGATACCTTGGCAGACATGTACAATAGTTTGTATCCTTCTCGGAGGTTTTTGTCTATCATATCCATAGCAGGAAGCTATGATAAATTGCTACATATAGGCAGTGTCATTGCCAGAGTCGGTCATCATGCATAATGGCTAAATGGGTTGGAAAAGAGGACCGGCTTGGTGTTTGTGCAATTGACCCGTGTAGTGAGTGTTGCCCTGCTATTTGGCAACCGATCGTTAGGAGTGAAATAATTCTTGATGTTGAAGGGAAAGCACAAAAATTCTCTCACATGTTGGCCAGAGTTGTCTGGCTGAAGAAGCACCCGATGAGAGGTCTTCACTTCAGTGTGGGGTACTGATATTGAGACTAATCATGGTGCAGAGTTTATTCCTGTACAAAGAATTCGTAACCTTTGTATTTGTCGATATGTTGGAAAGAATGTATCAATTGTCATACCTGTGAATAATTCTTTCCTTCCTCGGAGTCATCCCCTTGAGGTATACACCCACTGAAGTGTATCTTTTCAAATTTGAAACTTAGTTTGGAGGATCTCCATAAAATGATACAAGTTTTACTGTGGATAGTTTGCTTCTTTAATAAGATTCTAAATAATGTATTTTTTAAGTTTGTCTCTATTTAATTAATAACCTTTGTTCACATCAGGTTTTTGTAAAGCACATGATGCGGCTTTCAGATATAAACCCAAAGTTTCGTCAGTCAGGCAAACTTTTTTTTTGCAATTTTGTAAGCTGACTCAGAGTAACATTGGAAATTGTGTGCAAAAGTGTGTGTGTATATTCGGAGTATATATAAGGATCACAATTGGTGGTGGTCGGAGGCAACCACAAACAATTTTACATTTGTTTATCCAATAAGCAAATGACTACATGTGGAGAACCAAATTTGTTGGAGAGGTCCCGCTAGACAACCAGGGATTTTTTGATTAGGATCGCATATATGCTTTCCTGAGTGCATGTAGATTGGATGGTTATGTCGGGAAAGGTTTAATTTAATAATTTTAAAATTGAATTGTTTTACTCAAAAGTATTCATGGCTTCTGTTCAAATTAGCTTGTCAATCATTGCTGAATGCAAGTCATGGTTAGTGTTATTTGGATACAATCTAAATGTCTGGTGCCATTTCTGGAATATTCACGAATAAAATAAATCCTAACATGTCTACAATACTTGGCCTTGGCATGATCGCTATAATGGAATTTGAATGTCCACCGAACTCAATACGAGTGACTGACAACCTTTATTTTATAATTAGTATGTCAGAGCATCTCTTTATCAACTTCGGATGTTGCACTGTGACTAATGATTGCTCACTCTCGGCCAAGGTGCAAGGTATGATTTACAATAGTGGTTTACAAAATGACATGGTTACTTAGCTAAGATAATGTCGGTTTACAATATAAATGTCAGTTACTAGCCATAAACGTATTTGGACGATGTTTAAATTACACTGAAAATTCATGTGATATTATGTTTCAGTATGAGATATAAAAAAACTTAAAATATATAACTGCCAAAAAAGTATACACCTGGTGGTGCAATATCAACAAAAAAGATGTACTCTATTGGCGGCATCTCCAATAGAAGATTACTTATTTTATTGTATACAATACAATACAACTTATTTTGGACGAACCTTGTAATTTACACAAGTGAACTAATGGAACAAATATGGTATATATTAACCTATAATAAATGTAATTTTACCATACCCCTTTTTGTATGCTTGAGTTTGACCCTTCATAAAATCCAATTCTGTATATGAATAGATACCAGTGTATATTATTTTAAAGAATCCAGAGCAATGTATTTCAGTGGGTTCTGACTCTGGGCATCGTTGCAGAATCCATTAGATACCTGCAGTATCCATTATGGGTCCCTATGATGGATTATGTAATATGTACATCAATGGATACATTGTGGATTCTACTGTATAATTCAAGAATCTACCATGTTTGATACCAGTGGATACTGACAGTTTACACAGTGTAAAATAACGCACAACACTTACAGTAATGTCTTATTTTATTAAAAGTAAAATGCATTGGGAAGTGAAAGGTCTATTTTTTTCTCAATATTGCATTGACACGCAGATCACCGCAAACCAACTGAATAGCGCCACCTGTGTTGAAACAATGTGGGAATAGTTCCGACTACTTTTCCCACAGTTCCATGCGCGGTATGTGTCAGATCGTTTGGTTTGCGGCGATCTGCGTGTCAATGGATTTAGAGTTGGCGGGAAACTGAGCGAAAATTAGAAAATGTTTAGTTTGTACGTTTTAGGTGGCAAATTGGTCAAATATGAATTAGGAATAGCATATTGGAAATGACCAATGCACGTTAAAATGGTAGATCGAGAACTTAATGGAAGAGGGGGTTGTCAACCTGTGATGTTTAGAGGTCAAGCAGCAGGCAGCAAAGAGAGTGAAGGTAGGGGTTTCAAAGTCAAGGTGAGCCGGGGCAATGACGTATTATGAGACCTTTAAACACTTCGTGGCACTTGATGTTTTTGGAGCTGGGCCAAACAAAATAAATCAAAGTTAACCTTCGGTGAGCTTGCCATTTTTTACATATTTCATTTATCAACGTTTGTCATAATTAATTTTGGAATTGGAACATGTCACGATTTCAACTATAAGCCAAGGGTGGACAAATTCCCCTATTTTTCTCAGGTTGAACTATTACCAAATAATGACACAAATGTATGGGATAATATACTTTACTTTCATTTATAGTACTTGTAACTAAATCGATAATATGGCCATAAACATATAAATTAATTTACACCACTCAAATGCATAAATAAAGTTACATTACAAGGATATGCTCTAAAATACAGGAAATAGTAGGGTCTACTTATCAAATAAATGTCAAGTACATTCCAGCTGGTCCGAATGGCGTACGAGTCTTCACCACGTGGCCGGTCTTTGTTGTATTACGAAACTTGCAGAGCGACGTTCCTTTGTCTGGATATTGCGTACAGGTAAGGACGAATTTCGCGGATCACTGAAACGACCTGAAACAAGCTCTAAATTCAAGAAAGGGAAACAAGAGGAAAATAAACAACCACACACGTCGACGGTAAACCAAAAAAAGTGACCAAAACCCTCAGCTTTTTTACGCAAAGCATTGTGGATTCAAAAACGCCATCAACGGCCAAAACCACATTTAATCAGACACAGTGGAGGGCGCTATTGAATTGAATTTCTAAATCAAAATACATTTGAATCTGTTTGTAATATTTTATATTTAACTTGTGCCATACATAACAGCAGTCTACAACAAATCTTTGCTCTTTGATTGATGTAATTATCTCACCGAAATGGTCGGTGCAATTTGTACTGATAGAATAAATAGTAAATATAAGTTAGAACTGTGACTATATTGTCAAACTGTCAAAATCGAATGTATACCATTTACAATCTGGAGCTTTGATACAGATACAGTAATGGGATAACACATCATGGGTGTCAGTCATGGGTGAATGACGTTTTATTGTGTTGAAGATACCATCTTCATCCTTATTTTCCCTACTTCGTCATTTAGTGAACTAGTGATTCACCTAATATTCACCTGTGGTATTATAGAGGATTTGTCCAAACCTTTAGTCTATTGTATCTCAAGTCTGAATGACTACTATTACATTATTTTACATAATTATTACAAAGTGTAATTGATAATAATTACACCATTAGGCCACGTTGTCTATATCAAAATATTAATTTAAACAGCCACATTCTACCATATTCACCCATGTAGATAAAGGCACATTCGAACATGTTATCTATATCAAACTATTCCAACCACCACATTCTTTTTATATTAGTCAAGGAGAACCTGGGTGCTCCCACCCTCCCAGACAGCGTTTTTGCATCACAACTTTAGCCTGAACGCGTTTAGCATATTTCTCATCAAGATTCTTGAACAAATTGTTCAGTATGACTGAACGCCATGGAAGCGGGTTAACGATGAGTTTCTTCTGGTCTTCATTATCATTCTCACTGCCAGACACTTCACTAGACATATACCCCACTTTCATCGCACTGGCATATAAGCTCCTTATCCCCTTCAGGTATTGACCTACTTCTGTTTAATTCTGTGACACGCTTGTTTAGTTTCAGTCGAAACAAGAATAAAAAGAATTGGGTTAGGTTCTAAAACTGAAGGAAAATGCATCAATTAAAAATAACATATTTTTCTATTGTGAACCTTGCAACTAAATTTGTTTCACTGCTAAAGACAAAACAACACAATGCCTACAAATATGCTTTACATATGAAACAAAACTACATCTGAACATTATGTGATACTCATTTTACTAAATCATAACACATGCTCATAAACAGAAAAAGACTATTAAAGCATTGACTTCCAGATTATTGGTGCTCTTGAAATCAACTAGGTGTGTGTTGATGTCTGTTATGGCTTTGCAGAAGAAATTAAACCATTAAATATGGCCTAAAATACACAAAAAACCTAAATATTGACACGCGTGAACAAATCTGTTGGACAGCCATAAGCTACTTGCAACCCAGTCTGGCACCAATTTGAAATAGTCCGGGGAATTTTGTTTTAACGAAATAAAGGTGCTTAGAGCGACCACCGTTGTCTTTAATCAGCTTCGAAAATTACGCCAGCTGACACTAAGTCATTCTTCAGTGCAACAGAATATCTGTTCGTTTAGCTCGGAAACTGTACAAAACGGCCCTTATTAGGGTCACCGCATCCTCCAGAAAAATAAACCGTGTTTTAACGAGTGTAAAAGTTTGATTTAGCTGTGGGTCCGGTCCGTTGCTCATTTTGTGTCTGCTATTAGTCTTTGTGGTGTTTTTTAGTTGGTGTCATCGCATTTGTTATTTTCAGACATTAGGATTTTTATCGACACAGAAGAGCTATGCCCCCTATAAACAAATGTGCGTCGTCAAGACAACATCTACCGTCACCTATTTATATTACGTCCAGTGGACGGTTAGGCGTTATGTTTGCTACAATGTATTTGTTTATCATAATTGTCTACTCAACTAACCAAACATACAAAGCCTATCGCCGACACTGGGACACGTTTCGATCTGACTAATTTCACGCAATTGTGATGTTTGTTGTACCTTTTCCTCAAATACTTTATTATCAAAAAAATTTTGCGGAACACATTCACATGACCTCTGTCGTCGGCATCTTGTTACAGAATCTATGCATGCCATAGTTACTTTGTTTAGTTTTTTTCTTGTATCATGGTATCATGATATAAAACAAATCATATGCAACTTACCTTTTTTTCTTTTCAACTAAACTTCGCAGCTGTGTACCCATCCTTTTCTGTACGTGTCCCACAGTCTTCTTTTTGTACTATGTAATCATCACCATAGATATACTTAACAGAATTTTACGCAGAGCTGTCCCCGTCACCAATGAATGATGTATAGCTAACAATTGAAAAAAAAAAGAATTACTATTTCAAAATCCTCAACAATAGAAAATACTACACTCTTAATTGTGGCAAATAATAAATTCATTGTTCAACTCACCGGAAAGTGTGCGTTTCCAGAGATCGGCTAAATAATGAAATAGTCCCTTCTACTTCCATACTTTTCGATGAGCCTTCAGGGTCATGATTCTCAAACCATTCATAGTATTCTTAATCTTTTCCTTTATCTTCCCATTTATCACATTCTTTGCACTAAATGCATAAATGTGTACTGTCCAGTATTTTTCCTGTAATGAATTAACACATTATGAAAGAACAAACAATAAGTGACAGTTTAACACCTGGTATACACAAATCACCCAAAATTCACAGGATGGCTCGCATGTGAAGTTTCCATGTCGTTCACACATTCATACCATGAATAATACCTCAGACAACTGTCGGAGATAATACACACTTCCAACACCCTATGATTATAACAAAAGATAGAACAAGGCAGAAAAAAATCTACACAGCGACTCAAATCGGCCTCCACATATACACCATTCACGCAATGGGTAACCCTGCCAGTTTTCAGTGGAATGAATGACGAAAAATGACCATTTATCATTTGCAGTGATTACAATTTCACATACTATTCACACTGATTTGAATGTGTATTCTATTCTATCCATATAAATAAAATAACCTCAGACCGGATTTATAACAATAACTATAAAATGCGCGACTGTGAAGCCGTACAAGAAAAATCAATATTAAGACCAAAATGGATATAATTAGGGACGACGTCAAAAGATCGATGTCGGATAAAAAAAACTTATTTCCTTTAGTTTGGGGGTGGGGGGTGTTAACCTCAAAAAGTTTCCATCCTACAAAAAAGATTTTATTTTTTTAATGAAGTCAAAAAAATCTTGGAGTATTTGTAGTTCGTTTTTATTCTATCCAATCATGGACAGAAATAACCGAAAAGGGAAAAAAATACAGAAAAATGGTTTGGTTCGAGTGTACATCTGTGCGTCAAATGAGGTGCATTTGTAAAATCTTTTTACACTCACCCGACAACCAACGTCTATGCAATACTACTGTCCGATTATCAATTTGTATTTAATGGTAATTGTAGTCTGACGCCATGACCAATATTTATCAATTAAATTTCAGTGGGGGGGGGGGGTAGGAAAAAAACTAAAGGAATCAAGTTTTTTATCCGACATCGCTCTTTTGACGTCGTTCCTTAATGCTTGCCAGTATCAACAACGACGCCATTTTTTGCAGAGAAACGACGGTTACTCCAGCTTCCGTCCCCAGAAACTGCCACGTTTTAACAGTTTCATCTTCATTCTCAATTTCACCCATTTTTAATTTCATTTGTCGGAGCTCTGACGCCGCCGGTGGATCGGTGCCGGTAAACCCATGTACGCGGCAAATTTATCATCCCACGTCGGCCTTTGCCGATCGCTCTTCCTGCGATTACCATTTTCTTGTTAACTTGAAACTGTTTTCCTTGTTTTTCGGAAGACAGAAAACTGCTCTCGGCTGAGGAAAAATAACACTCTTAATTTGAGCATTTAAACTGATAGTGAGATCCCCAACCTAGCCGTGAGTTTCTTCCAATGTCAAATGTCCGTCGCAACAACTTGCGCTCGCCAAAAAAGTTCGCTATTTATAATGTTAACATCGAACAGTCTCAGCGACCCATCTGTGTCAGCCATTTCATCATCGTCACTGTGTGACGATAGTTTTCTTTCAGATGCACTTCTTGGCACTTCTTCTGGTTCTTCACTGTCGGAGCATTTTTTGTACCTCCATGGTCAGAGCTACATGTTGATAAACTTTGTATCGTCACATCGTTGCAGTCTGAACTATCGGATTCATACCACGATTGGTGGTTTTTTTTAGACGAAGTTTTGCCTCTTCGGACATTGGAGTCGCATTCTTCATTTTTGGTCCCTTCCGTCTCTTCATCTCTAATAAATAACTTAGGAGCGCTAATTCTTGGATGTGTCGCAAACGGTGTGCTAATACACAATGATCACAGAGGCAGGGCGTGCGCGGGCTGTTTCCGTTGCTAGTAGGTAGGCCTACTTATGCAAATTAGATCAATATACATTGTTTACGCGCAAAGACCATTATCCAGAAGACAAAATGAGCGGTCTGCTGTTACTTTTTTTAAAAAAGGATTTTTTTTAGTGTATTGGTTACGATTTTTAATGGGAAACACATTCATTGCCTGCAGGTAGTCAAATGCCACCAAACTATATAATAAAACAAAAATGTATAAAATAGTGGCCAGCAAGTCCACTAAAAATCCTCTAGTACTAGTATATAAAATTCGGAACAAATCTTTCGTATAGGCCTTCACAACGGTTAAAATAACCTGGTACAGCAAAAATATATGTAAAAACAACTCGAGAATACGACAATAAATGCGACAACGATAACGCAGACGATTTGTACTGACACGTATGGCTGGCAACGTACAACTTCCGGGTTTACCTCTCCATGCATCCCGTGATGCATTGCGATATCCAACACGACCGTTAATACTGTCGTTCGCTATGCCTTGACTTGTCATCAAAAATGGTGTTGATTTAAATTATCGTCGGCTGGTTAAAAAGAGTTCATGCAAACCATTAATTTAACAAATTTGGAGAACATGTTTTCTGCCAGGTGTATTTTGTTGAATGTAAACTTTGGTAAAAACGGTTCAGCTTTATCATCATGCATTTCCACTTTTCCGACATAATTCGTTGTTTCTGTTCCTGACTGGTGGTGTTTTGTGATCCGCGTTCACTGTTTAATTTACGATAGGAAATCGGTGTTGCTATACACTTGACCTTTTCTATCGGAAATTCCGTTTCCGTTTTGGTTAATCTGTCGCGTCTAATCTTCGTATCTCCTATTTGATGGCATAAACCAATTTAGCAGTACCTCTGAGGTTGATATGAATGTTCCGAAATGTTCTGTAGAATATGTAGTGTTACCTCTAATTATAGGGTATTAAAATTAGATTTCATCTATCTTTATTTAAAATGTTATTCGACTTGTAATTTTCATTTCCTTTAAAAAAAATGATAACACTGCCAACGTAACTGGTCATGGAGTTACAGGTGAATTGATGATGGAGACTGATGCCATCACTACAACATACAAAACAGAGGAGGGTTGAGAAAGGTAACATATTATATTATATTATATTATAAAAAAATAAAATAACACATTTTTAAAATTATTAAAATTAATAAATGTATGGATATGTGTTGGTGAATTTGTTGTACCTGATTTATTCTAATTATTAATTTTTCTTTTTCAGTGGTTTGCCTGTCTCAGTTCACAATATCTCATGTCAAGAAAAAAGGTCCAAGCTTTAATTGGTGACAATGCAAAGAAATTATTAAACAGTCAAGTACTCTTCTTAATGAAAGTATTAGCAAATAACTAAAACCTGCTTTGACATTAATGAGCACATCCACTGAAGATTCAGCAAGTTTTCGGAGGCAGTCTTCCCACGAATCGGCATCCAGAACATAGTATTTTAATTCTTTATGCATGTCCGTTCACCAACTTAGATTAAGCAGTTTATGTGATGAGATTGTGAAATCATTTCTATCTGAAGTTGGCATTGTCATGCAAGAAATACTGATGTCATTTGTAGTGCCTTATCTTCACAAAAAATTGTCAAAGTTATTATTGCAGAAAGGTGTGATAATATTACTCGTCCATCTCTGCATGATGTGGAACACGTTTTAAGATATGTGACTGGCTTCATTCCCCAGCAGACTTCCAAATAATCAGTTTGCTTAATCATGTTAAAGTCGTGGAAAGCGGGTTTTAGTGATACAACTCGTGGTATTTCATTTCTGAATTATACTATATCTTGGGTCAAATCTGTGGACAGGAGTAGGCTTTTCAATGTCGATGATGAAGTGTTTGTGTTTTTCAGACGTATAAAACATGTCACGAAGAGCTATTTGCATATCGGCAAAGCACGTCAAAATTCGCAGGAAACGGATCACTTACAGAGGTCATCTTCAGTGGTTAGTTGCTGTTATATTTTAACATCGTCTTTATTCTCGTGGATACAAGGTTTAGGGCATTTGCTAGTTATGTATATATATATGTATATATATACTGTAAAGGGGGTAATTATTCACTGGGTTTTAATTTAGCTTATTTCGCTGACTGGAAAAATGCGCTAAATTAAAACACAGTGAATATGTAAAATTTAGCATAGAACACATTATCTAAATGACGAAACCGTGGATTTAAAACCTACTGAATATGCCTGAAATGGTAAATCAGTGAAATTTAAACCCAGTGAAAATTAGTCATTTTACAGTATATATATATATATGTAGAAAAGATGAGAAAGAAAAGATGATCACAAACAAAAGTTGTCAAAAAGGATGAGAGCCTTAAAAATACAATTGTGCACATCAAAATTAAGACAACATACATGTACTCTTATTACAAATATCAAAATTGTAAATTTGTTTTCCCCCAACTCCAAGCCCAAACTATAACCCGACACCTCTTTCTTCGCCCGAACTCAACACCTCACCACCTAATCAAACATCTCCCCCACAAGTAACTGCCCAACGTAGTCCAACACCAGACCTATGAGTGGCATTCAATAAGTAATGCCCCTGACCCACTTCCAGTTGTCTGATCTAGATGAAATTTTGCATGTTAATGATTTACATCTCTATGGGTTATGTTGCGAAAACCAGCTCTGAACTAATTGTGGTTTCGTTTCTGATTTACAGGTGTTTGAACAGAGTCAGGTGTGAAATGGAGCCAGTTGGGTGTCACGCAGTGATCCGGTTTTTGCATTCGAAGGGACACACCAAAGAAGACGTTTGATGAATTGAAAGAAACGTGTGGTGATGATGCCCCATCATGACCTTGTAAAACGCTGGCATCGTGAATTCAAACATGTGTAACAGACTTATATTTTAAACTGTTGAGGGTAGTGATGATACAATCAGGATATTTATTCGTGGAGACATCAGATACACTGATAATACAGTGATGTGTAAACTTGGTTTCCAGGCGATGGCTTTACAGCCACGCCTAGAGACAGACCTCCCGTATAACCTCCGCTATAACCTCTTTCTCATCAGTCCCCCTATTTATAAGTGAAACCACGTGATATCGTGACGTCACTACGACGCCGAGCACAAGTCAACGTGATTGGTTAGAACTTACTAACATGCCAAATAAGGAGTGCTAGACAGTCATGGTGACGTTTGACACTGCGTGTATAAAAGTGTTAATATGGTTTAGGCTTTAAACAATACATTAGATATTACATATAGGTGTTGGAATGTGAACATTAAAGTAATAAGCTTGGGAAAGTTAACACGTATTGACATAGACAATTGAATGCAATTGTCATGTCATACGTGTATGCGGGTACCACATCAGATTGGTGACACATGGCCGGAAGTCTGTACAAATGTTAAATCCTGTGATCAAATGTAATTTTGTATTTTGGAGGTATTTTTGTTTGTCCCCCCCCAAAAAAAGTATTCAAAACTATTAAGCACCAAAAACAATTCAAACGAATAAACATCAAGTGCGAAACAATATGAAATTAAATAATGTTCAAAAAAATAATTTTTCAAAAATTTTTCAAGTATATAAAAAATATCAAGTTCAATTGCTCAAAATGGTAAATAGTGAATAAGAGTGTTGAGTTTTTTTTAAATACAATTTTATAAACACTGAAATGCAAACTACAATATATTAAATGAGCAACAACATTTGGAATAATGTTTATTGATACTCTTTTAATGATTCTCTGCATGAGTATATACTCAAAGTATACAAAATAAAAAAATATATTAATTTATTTTTAGAAATGGTAAATATTGTTCAGGGAATGTAATTTTGTATTTTAGGAAACACTCACTTTTATGAACAGGTAGGTTTGAAGTTATTTATAAATCTATCAATTTGGCGACAGACATTGTATCTGTGAAATAGTAGATCATCTTGATTCGTAGTGGATGAAATGTGGAGCACTCAACCTATCAGTTAATGCTTCTTAGTTGTTGACTTGTGTTATGTGCTATTTGGATATCAAAGTGACGCAAAAGTTCTGCAGTTACTCCACCAAACAGTCGCACACATTGGTCTCATTTTCCGTTTCAATACCGAGTGAAATGACAGTTCCTGGTTTATTGTTGGGTTTTCTATTACGTTTAAAAAGAATACACCTGTTGGGTATAAAAGCAAGGTTTACATAGGTTAGATGAGGTAAGTGAAACTTGTATCGCCCTGATTTTCAATGACAACAGAGCTAACTAGATTCGAATAGCATTCAACAAACAATAACAAAAAAGTACTGCACAAACTATACAATTGCATCTGAATGAGATTTGTTTTAAATCAATAATTAATAAACAATAATGGTATATTTTAAAACTATTTTCTACTTATCATTAGACATGTTTATGCTACCATTACATGTAGCTTTATCAACACAACGGCACTCTTCGAATGTTTTCTAGCCCAATTATCTGCCCTGGAGTTCAATGACAATAATCATCTGAACCAGCTGACAGGTTGTCTACATCATTGGCATCAATCTCTTGTTTATTTTTAACATAGAGGAAATAAATGTATGCACAAACTAAACTAGAAATAAATAGAATTGCTTTGACATGGTGAATGCTAAAATAGTTTTTTTTTAATTATTCATAATGTTCAAGACCCGTAGCCAATAACATTTCATTGATATGATTCAAGATTGAAAATTAACAAATTTGTATACACAATTCATCTGTCATTTAGAAAGCTCCGCTGTTGCATGTGTTTATTTACCTAATTGGATTGTCGAAATATAATTTCTTTTTACCCATTGTTTTATCAAAGTAAGGAAATGAACAAATCTGAGAGATTCTGAGCTTACCCACACACACTACATAATCAAAATGATTGCACTAGCTGTTTTGAGATTTTAAGATTACAGTTTAAGAAACAGTGTCTATTCTAGTTCACATTGAGATCATTATATGTGATGTTCTATGTTAAAATAAAACATTGGGTTATGGTGATGTACCTGGGGGGGGGGGGTAATTTTGTTTAGATTTTGTGACAGGTATTTGAAATCTTTATTCTAGGTTATTGCGAGATCTGAGAACTTTATTGTACCGAATTCTCTTGGAAATTATTCCATTCAAAATAACGCTCATGGCTGGTGGGCACTTATTTGAGGTTAAAAACTAGTTTTGGGGAATTTGTGATTTTTATTGAAAAATCCACTTAGAAGAACTTTCAACACCAGCAGTTGGACCACCCAAGACGAAAGAAACCACTGCAGAAGTTAATCTAAAATTGTATACATTTTTTTCTTGTTGAATTAAAAAGTAAACCGCCTAAAATGTCATTACAATGTCACCCAGTGTCATGTTTAATTAACCTAGTACGCCAAATACAACAATTGTTGATTATTACTCAGTACTGATTATAATAACGTACAAAAAATAAATTCGTTGAAATGTAAATAAAATCCAACTTAGTTTCATCATAATGATGATACCTGTTGCATATTTTAAACATTCTGTGCTGCTGTAGGATATCTTTTGGCTTGGACAAATTGCACGATTTTTTTGAACCAAAAAATTAGTTGTTTTCAAAAGTTTCTCAAGGAGGTCGAGCATATGCTGTTTATTTATCCATATGTACAGTAGTGATGCTGCAGTGTTGTCAGCAACTACAGCACATCTGTAATCTTCATCATGTTGTGATTTCAGTGAATTGGAGAAGTACATCAATTGAACCTGCAGCTTGTCCATGTAATTTCTTTTTGGTGGTTTTTCCAGGTATTCTTGAAGAGTAATCATCTAAAAAAGAGAAACAATAACTGAATAAGCATTGCAATGTACTGACTGCAAGGACGTGAAATCAGATATAGGTAAAACTTCTAAAAAAAATATGGGTACTGATATACAAGAGTACTGACGAACTATCAATAATACGCGGAATAACTAATTCCTTGATTGAACAGGGACATGATGTCAAATGGTTTTGTAGTACTACGGTCTACCTCGCCGTGACTTAACATCGGCAACAAGCAACTGCTCTCTAATGGCCAAAATAGAAATACATGTGTCTGCATTATTATCAGATGCAGAACTACCAGAAATTACATGACTGCTTGAAGCAACAGGACTGTCACAAATAACAGGATTGCTAGATGCTACAGGACTGTCACAAATAACTGGATTGTTAGATGCTACAGGACTGTCACAAATAACAGGATTGCTAGATGCTACAGGACTGTCAAAAATAACAGGATTGTTAGATGCTACAGCATTAGTTCTCCAAGAATTGTAAATACCTTTCATTGTGTCTAGTTTCTAAAAAAATTCTTGCTGCCCACATGTTGCTAAAAATGATGCAATATCTTTCAAAGTATCATTCGCTAATTTGTACTTTTGCCTTTCAGTCAGGGTAGTAGTTGTATTGCTCTCTCTTCTGATAAGAGTGCTTGATGAGCCTGATATCTCTGTATTTAAAACCTCCTTCATCCATCTCCTGAGAATAAGACTAGATTCAAACATAGTAACGCCCATATCCCTTCGAAAAGCAAAGATATGACATGGCAATAAATACATGCTATGAAAAGTACAATTTCATTGTAACATTTCAATACTTACCTTGTACTCTTTTTCTCCATTCTCTATAACATACTATTCAGTACTAGGCTCTTCATTTAGTGTAGCTTCATACTTATTTTTCTCGAATTTGTCTTTGTTTCATGATCAGATCTACAGCAGGAGCAGTACAAACATTTGTAACCAAACACTGAATATTACTTACCCTTAAGCTTCTTGTATCCAGTCTTGTCTTTAAGTTCTTAAATGTACTGTAGTTGGTGTTTAGTGAATATTCATTGGAAAATCTGACAAGTCGCTCAATTGCTTCACTTAAGTGACAATTTATTCCCAGGTATGCCTTTATTTTCTGGTTATGAGATTCAATCCTATTATTTGTGTTATTACCAAAGGTTGGTAACTTCCGCCTGAAATACAGAGCCCACATTTCTCTACACTCATTCCAATTATTAGAAAAATAGTCAATAAACGACTGAGGAGATACTGACACTACATTTTCATACTTACTCGTATAGTCCTCCTCTGACTGAATACACCAAAGCATGGACGGCTTTCATAACTGTTGTCTTCAATTCCTTCCCAATTTCTAAATCAACCACCTATTTTTTCAAATACTTGATGACATGGAATGTGCATAGTGGGATGGTAACATCTGGCATGACTTCTCTCACAGCAGCAATTTCAATAAAGTTCTTGTCCACATTACAACTCTAACTTTACTGAGATCATTGTGTTCTCCAATATGATGAAATAATTTGATAAGATTCTTGTGATTCATTCTTCACAAATGCATAACCAATAGAGCGCCCCTTACCTTGACCATCTTGTATGAGTATTGGGTACAGTGGATAGCCTTCAATATTTACCTTATATATTGCATCAGCAAAGAGGATTTCTGGATACTCGTTATATAATCTGTTCATGTCACTTGTTTGGAAAAATACGAAGTCAAGTTAATTTTTTGGTGACATCTCAATAACAGTTGTTATATTTGGATCAAGACGTTGTAGTTCAGTTAATTTATCAGCAACCTTTTGACCTACATTCTGATTTGCGCTTATCCATCACCCCTTTCATATTATGTATATCTTTTGAAATTACCTGTTTGCCTGTCTTCCTTGCAACAACACACTTAATATTTTACTTCAACATCCAAATCAAGTAGTTGTTCAACTTCTGCAGTCTCAGTTGTGTTCAATTTTCTGTTATCTGGATACTACCTGTATTTTTCTGTTGAAGTCGCATGATTATGTTCTGTACACAAAACTTTATAGCAAAAATTAACTTGAGCTTTACACTGCAGTCAGATACACATTAACTCTGTAGTGGTTGCCCATTCTTACCTCTAATCTGTGGTTCACCATGATGCTTGCAAACAAACGTGATGTTATTATATGGATAATTGGAATGTACATTACCTATATTGCGATGGCTTCTTGAGGTTCTCATCACCATTGCTTGTAACTTGATCTGGATATGTTGGAAACGTCTCTCCATGGAATATTTCAACACCACCACCTACTTGATGTTGCTTGTTATTTAGTGGTTTAGCAATGTGCGGTTTAGTGTGTGTTTTAGTAGAAGAGGGTGGTTTAAGAGGAAAGTGAGTGTGACACAACGTAGATCTATCACACCAAACTAGTTCATTCACTACCTTTAAAGCAACATCACAGAAGATGGATGCCATCCAAGCTGCACCACTGTAGCTTAGATGTAATCCATCTCTGGCATGAAGCTTTTCCCCACTACAAAAGCTAAATGTAAAGACAGGACCATTACCATCTAAACTCTGAAGAAGTATATTAAGAGGAATGACATAATCATAGTTAACATTATCAAGGAAACTATTTGTTAGGTGTCTAAATTCACTGTTAGTCCTATATAAGACAGATGAAATTACAATATGCCTGCCTGGTGACACTACTCACCTCACTGCAAAAATGCTTTACCTTGTCAGCAGCACTGCTTGGACTTTTCACCATAATTGTTGATCCCAGCATGAAAAACAATGATGTCAAACTGAGGCACAATATCAGAAATCTTCTCGAAAATGTCTTCAACACGCTTGCCTGGAAAGGACAAGACAACGGGTTCGGCTCCATGGACCATAGAAACACGACTCAGTCGGCGACTCTATGGTCAAGTAGTACCTACAATCAGGGTGGATAAAAAAGACATACTTGGAAGTAGTTTGAGGTTATCGCTATGACTAGAAAGAGAAAGATGTATACATCAACGATCAATCGTCTGTAGAGAGTGAACTCAGTGTAGAGCTTGGTTCTTAAACGAGTTATGATGGATCAGTAAGTATTTAACACCTTTTAAACGATACATAGCGGCATACCTTGATTTACTGTTCTCCGATTGACACCTCGCGAACAATGAACAACGGCATCTCCTTAATCTTATTACTAGATTGTCCTCAACCAGATCCAGAAAAACAGCCTGGAGCTAGTTATTTCAGCATCCAATATGAATGCACATTACTTGGACGAACCTGACACGCCACTTCAACTAAACAGGTCGTGTCAAAGTTCAACTTTAAATGGAGGCTGGAACCCGACCGCATGTATCACGCGTACTCATAAGCCCGATTTCCATGCAGTGTCGTATGGGTGTCGTACATTTCTATCGTCAGATGTTTCTAATTTGAGGAACTTCCGTATGCCGACCCATGTCTGAGGTTGAATACATAGTGCACTCATTGCAGCTCCGTGATGCGACAACAAACTTAATAGGTTGAAATAGGCGCTCTGATTAATAATGAAATATTTCAAAGTTTCTGGTGTAACTGCATATATTCACGTATTATGTCATATGGAAAATGTGACTGGAAATGTACTATACTAGTTGCAGGTTTTTTCTTCTTCAAAATACTACAATGTGATTGCATCATTAAGGGCTGATATATGATAACTGTAAATGCACGGGCAAATTTCAAAGTCACTGGTGTAATTGCATCGATTCACGACGTAGTAGGTGGAAATGTGAAAACTAAAAGTATATTGTATACGATTAATTACAGGATTGTATTCAAAATACCACAATGATTACATGATCGATTAACAGTAGTACATAATAGAGATACATATGAAAACTGTAAGTGCGCTGTGTGTTCACGCATATTTCAAAGTGTGGTGTTAACTGCATATATTCACGACATGTGTAATAGGGAAAATGTGACTGGAAGTTTACAATACTAGTTGCAGGATTTTTTTTTTCACAAAATACTACAATGTTATTTCATCAGTTAATGGGGAAGGGAGGGGTAGACAAATGAACGAATAGTATGGGAGTAGTGACGATCGCTGTTCGAATTTGCCGATACCATGTGCCAAAAATGCGCGTATTCTGATAAATTCAACAACCAATGAACTTAATCACTGACATGACAAATTTATATAAATTCAACAATGTACTTACGTTTTCGATTGTGCTGTAAGGCGAAAATGACTTCAGACAAAGGATTGCACGAGGATGTGGCGAAATACAATGCAACGGGAGAGACAACTGGTACAACTAACAAACTCAGTGGCGTGAAGATAGAAATATACTAGTTGGGACATGTCTTCATTATTTTAACCAATTGCTGAAAAGCAACTTATATTTCTATCCAATCGTAGATTGCTGTCACAAACAACTGAGAAATCATTACGCGCAGGAAGTACAACATGAACATGAGAGATTAGGAGGAAGAATCGAACAGCTGATAAAATGAAAAGAGGCTTGGACGATTGTTAGAAGATAAGGAATGATGACACTGGCCGACTTGTGTGAACATTTGTGGAAGGATTTATGAGAAAACCGTACATGGAGAAACAGTCCCAGGGATTCAGTTTCATTTTTTGATTAACCGTTCAAAGTCAATAACATGGATGAATGACTGCATCAGTACTATTGTACATCTGAAATATTGCCAGTATACGGGGAGAGCAATGCTGGAAAACTATACAAATTTTGTTATATTCACATAATGTTGAACTAGATATCCGTATCCGGTATTCTAGATTTTATGGTTATCTATAGCAATAGCAACGTAAACTGGTTTGTGGTCATTAAAATAAGAATCTAGTATATCAACAGTATATAAATGACTTGGAAAACTTGTATAAATATTATTGATGAGATTTTTATGGTTTTATTGTTTGTATGAAGAGTATAAATAGCTGTACATTTGGTTAGCTTTGATTAGCAGTAGACTACTCGTGATCTATTGTTTACACACATAACTTATATTATCTTCTGATTTGTATTATAATTTTGTTTCCACAACTATAGAAATATTAGAGATTATCACAATCCCTCCTATACATATTTTATTTATACATTTATACAAGACAAGTCATCTAAGACAAACAAACAATAACAAGCTTAATTGCATTAAGAACTCTGAATAATCATGGGAACCATTCCTATAATTACTTCGGCATTTGTGAAAACTTAATCACAATTTCATGAGATTTCGCAAGAAGAAAAGTATTTGTTGGACAATCACTTGTCACTAATAGTTCAGGGACAGATCTAAAATGTGCTCATGTCAGATACTGGTATAATAAACAGAATCAGATTACAGCCAAATGTATGCTTAAAATTGAACGATCATCTTTTTAAAAACCCTTGAAATATATATTAACCACAAAACATTTTATTGTGCATAACATTTAAATGACTTTGGACAATTTCTATTGTCAATGGTAGATCAATAACTGTCAATTAGATTAGATGTTTGTCTATAGCAATGTAAACTGGTTTATGGTCACTAAAATAAGATTTTAGCACATGTGCATTATATATATGTCTTGGAACATTCGTATACATATGATCGATGAGACTTTTATAGTCTGTATTAGTATTATTATTGACTTTTATCCTTTCTATGTTTTTTAATCGATTTGTTTACGTACTCGAATTTTTCATGGCGTTAAAACCATGCCATAAATGTATACTTTATGTAAATATGTAAATTTTAAATTTAAAAATGACTTGCTTCGCAATTCGCAAAAAGAATTCTTGTATCTATTAGAACATCCTAAGATTACATTTCTGTCAATCACGTGATGATGACAGTCTGTTTCAACATACTTCCAAAATTATGCACATGTGTAAAATGAATGAGGAACGGTGTCTAAAAAAGCAATAATTACATATATTTATGCCTATAATTTTCCATTAGTGTAACCAGTAGTTAGTGGGGTAAATATTATGTAAAATCTTCCATTGGAACTCAGAAATGGCGTACAGTAGACTTGGTTATTGAAACTTCGGGTAAGTACGTTATTAGTTGTGAATAGACAGGGTTCGGAAAATTAGTCACCGACAACATTTTGTGACGTTCAGATCTTGATTGAGATGCCAGTTTAAAGTGGTCAATTGTGTGTAGCTGTGCGTTTCAAACGTTTTAATAATACTTAAGGTGTTTTGCTTCCTGTCCTATAACTTGTATGCAAATAGCTGTGTTCATGATGTTCATAAATATCAATCAAGTTCAACCATTGGCCTGTCATTAATTTAGTATTCACAGTAACTTTAGCCATTTCACACAGGTTTTTCATACCTTTTAAAAAGACAGGAAGAAGGTGATGCAGATGAAGTAACACTGACCCATGATTCCAGTGATATTCAAGACGATCCAGACACAAGTGACAGTCCTGTCTCAAATGATTCAACTGAAGAAGGTATAGTTTTCAAACTATTTGCTTAAGATAATTTCTACAGTGACTTGTATTTTTCATCATCATTCGGTTAAAGTTTTTTTATACATGTCAGACACGAGCAATTGAAAAGTTGTAAATTTGCAAAATAATACCTGTGAATAGGATGCAGCACATTTAAAATTCTAGCTGCTGTGTTTTTGTTTTATTCACCATACCTAAGCAATTTCATTATCTCAGCCTTTATTTAATGACTTTTTTCTTCTAAGCTCAACAGGAAATTTTTTTTTGTTAAAATAATATCATTCATATATTCTATTTTTTTTAATTTATTTGCTGGTATTTTTTTACGTTTTGGTAATCGCGAAAGCCCACAACTACCTATACAAGGCGCGTTCAAGTACCTCTCCGCTGACGGGATTAGTCAACCAATCACAGAGCGCCTTACGAAAACACGATGATGCACTTTGCGCGTGCACATGAAGTGATCACCAAGAAAAATTAAAATGGCGGCGTTTACCGGCCAATCGAGCGAGAAATTTGAACAAATAATTGACCATGAGGTGAGTATTTGTTGATTATGACATGTTTCCTATTATGATTGAACTATGTTGGGTATTTGTGGCCGTTTAGTCAAGTAACAAACAATATTTATATACGCGAAAATGCTTACTCGTGTGGATATAAATGAAAACACCAGTGTTACGCACACGTTTCTTGGATAATAACAAATGACCTAAAGTAGGATCGGCATAGTCAGCGACTACCACTCATGTTAGTCACATTAACAAGGATACAAGGAGGTTGTGTTTTAATATTCTCGCCTCTTGTCTCATTAATGAAAGACCAAGTCACAGTCCCTCTATCCTCTATAGAGGGACTGTGACCAAGTAAATGTTTTATTTTATAAATGGTAATTTACTTGCACAACAGTACTGTCACTGGAAATTATTTAATTTGACTGGTTCATCTAATTTCGAAATCTATACTTCCCGTTATTATTTCAATATCTTGGTAATTGATTAATTGGTAATTCTTCCAGATAGACAGTTTGACTTTGTTGGGATTTAGTGCAAAAATGGCCAGAGATGTCCAGATTGATAGAAAGTTGCCAACCTATATATATGGTACCCCAGGGGAACAAAGCACACCTTCATAGACATGCTACATCAACATCATGGTGATAAGATTGTATTATTGGTAGTTGATGAAGTTCATACTATTCAAAAGTGGTAAGTATATTGCTTGTATGCTTGCTTGTAATATTTGTATGCATGTTATTTTCATAATTGACACTAGAGGCATTTTGAGTCGATCTGTAATTCTAAACCACTCACTGCATTATGGGAAAGAACTTCCATTGTATATATAATCTGGAAACTGACTAAATTATGTAAATTTTATGAAATCTTTCAACAATATTAGGATTTGTATCACTATACAATGTTTTTTCATTCTCTGTCAGATTTTTTGAGAAACAAATGAAAAAACAAAAACATTACCATATACATGTACCACATTTTGGACTCTTGTAATCTCGATTTTTATTTTATTTTGAGTATCCTGATGATGGCCCAGTACCGATAATGATAAACCTATGACAAACATGACATAATCTTGAATTCAATATGAATTTCTTTAACATCTAAATTTAGCATAATGTTTTTGATCAATTTAACAGGCGTGAAAATCTGATGCAAGTAACAAAAGCAGACGAAAGGCACAAGAAGGGGCATTCCGAACTGGGGAACTGAAATCGTTTTTTCCTGGTGTCGGAGTTTTGGCATTAACAGCAACAGCATCAAAATGTCTGCAAAATCAGATTAAGGAAAGTTTATTATGCAGACTGCAAAGTTGTAAATGTTTGCCCAAACAGAGATAACATCGGACTATCATCATTTTATTGAATGGTCGACAAGCTACGTGAAGATCTACACAAATCCCGTAGGACAATAGTATACTGTTCATCTATTGATGCAACAGGAACACTTTATCATTTTTTTAAGGAGGAATACCCTCAATCACAGCGAGATGGATAATACAGTCCAGGAATTGCAGTTTAAAGAGTTTCCTAAATTATCTACTTCTTATTTTGAGATTATTTTTTTGTACAACAGCTCTTGGTATGGGCATTGACATGAAATCAACATACCATGTACTTCACTATGGGCCATCATTTGATCTTGAGAGCTATATACAAGAATCTGGCAGAGTTGGAAGAGATGGTAAACCATCTCATGCCGTGTTATTTTATCACGGTGGAATGTTACGCGACATTTGTTCAAAACTAAAAAGTTATGTCAAATGATACTCTCTGTAGGAGAATTAAATTATTTGAAGATTTTACATCCAGTAAAGACTTAAGTGTTTTAAAAACAAGGAATCGCATCACAACTGCTGTGATATATGTGAACGGAACTGTTCTTGTAGTAATTGCGACTCTCATGCTAACTGTGTAGAAAAATATATGGTCCATTACTGTGCCAATACAGAGAGTGATGAGTCATCAGATGACACATGCAGTTTAGAATCGGATGCTGCATTGGCAGATTCATCAGTCTTCAAGTTCTAATGAAAGTTTGGAAGCAGACCAAACTGAATAAATCAATGTACATGTACATATCACTTCGTTGATCATGTATGCATTTAAAATCAGTGAAAAAAAAACATCATTAATGTAAATAAATATTTTTTTATTACAAATTATACGATTCATTTTTGGTGTTCCAGAAAATTATCTTGTGAACAAATCAAAGGATTTGCACCAAATTTGATAGGGATATTATACATTAATGTATCTACATGGCATTAGTGTTCAGGATACACCTCCAATTTGTATTCTGAGCTTTTACAAGCTTGTCATTAAAACCCATACAAATCACACATATGGATGATAACAAAAATACCAAAGCCTTCTATTTCTATAGCGCTAAATGTGATATACAAAAAAGAATTAAAATTACAAGCAGATATAACAGCTATAGAAAAGGGGCAACAAGAAGCATTGCCACCTGTATACATTTTGACTATAGGGGATGTGGTGATTTTGGCATGGCAAGGTTCTGGTTTATCTAACAGACTCTTTACATAGAGGTGTTTAAATTTTGTTTGACTATTGCAATAATTAATATAATTTTTGATATTACTAGTATTCCAAAGTTTGACTCCATAACATGACATACACATTGACTTGAGAGTAGTTCTTCTATATTTTATACAGAAATCTAAATGTTGTCTTGTACTATGGCTGTGTACTTTATGGGTATTTGTAAAGTACTTCAAGATGTTTTCTGGGACTTTTTTATGATAAACATTATACATTACAAGGCCAGACTTTTTTTTATTCCTTGTTTCTCAAGTTTTTATAAGGCAATTTGAGGAGGGCGGAAAAGAAATAAAATTAATTTATTTTTTCCATTAGATTTGTGTGATTCTCAAAGAATTGTAAGTTAGATCATTGATCGGAGCAAAGAAATGGAATAACATTTTATTCCATGTATAACCTTGTTTCTCATTTGCGCG
Source organism: Saccoglossus kowalevskii (assembly GCF_978046115.1). NCBI lineage: Eukaryota > Metazoa > Hemichordata > Enteropneusta > Harrimaniidae > Saccoglossus > Saccoglossus kowalevskii. Next base: position 21,911,408 of record NC_140657.1, read on the forward strand.
AGACTACATGATACTGAAAATGCAGCTTGGATTTGTTATGCAGCGGGCGGCATAAAAATGAAGATATTTTTTAACATTTTTTTGCAGGCGCGAGAAATTACGCTGAAATAAAATTTTATGTTTATTTCATTTTCGGCTCCTGTTCATTTGGCGGGTTCGCGAAACAAAGAATAATACAAGTCTGGCCTAATTTAATACATTTAGTTTATAAAATAATGGTTTTGTATGGCCAAAGTATCCCTCTTTGGTAACAATTCTAAAAGCATTTTTTTGCAGTAAAAATAAACAATTTAGAGTAGTTTTATATGTATTTCTTCAGATTTCACAACAATACACAAAATATGGCAATATAAGGGTTAAATACAGATTTTTAAGTACAGATGAGTCTAACAGGTATTTTAATTTGTAAAGAATACCTAAGTTTTTAGCAACTTTAATCTGAATATTTTTTACATGTTCTTTCCAGTGGAATTTACAGTCCAGTTCTACACATAAGAATTTAGTATGATACACTCTTTCAATATAAACATCATTGATTGGATGGACACTGTTTACATTTGTACAATAGAAATTCATGTAGTTGGTTTTAGAAATATTTAAAGATAATTTGTTAGCCATAAACCACAAGTGTAATTTCTTCATATTCTCTAGATAAAAATGTTAGTATCATCTGCATATAGAATAACCTTTAACAATTATGATACATTACACATATCATTTACATATAGTATAAATACAGTTGGTCCAAGAATTGAACCTTGCGGAACGCCATGACTTATACTCATTAGATCTGAGTTAATACCATCAATACAGACCTGCTGTAACCTGTTACTAAGATAGCTACTTATCCAACATCTCGAATACCATAATTACATAATTTTTGGACTAGGATTTTGTGATCTATAGTGTCGAACGCCTTTTTTAGGTCGATGAAAACACCAACTGTATACATAGTAGAGACCATGATGGTAATTGTATATCTTACAACACATCGTGTAAGATATCTGGATTATCATGGAACTTTAAATCACTGCACGAAACTCCAACTTTGACCAGGTATGTTTGGGGGGTTAAAGTAGGTTCACAGTTAGGTACCAAACTTTGTCTGTCTGTTATAGAAACATATTTGTATTTGCTATGTAACTCCTGGTGCATTAGAACAAAGTCGTGCATTTGGATTGATATCGCCACCTTTACCACGCATGTTATACCCGGCTTTAATAGACATATTTCCAAATGGTATATGTGGTCAAAGTGTAAGTTTTGAAGTGTATAGTTACTATGTGTATATATGGACAAAGTACTTGATTGTAATACGCAGGTAAATTGCCCTATATGTAATATATGTAACAGCTTGCAATATTCTGTTGGAGTAGGATATTTCCCATTTCTGGTAAAGGCAGTGATCTTACAATATGTAGCCAGAACGCACAATTAACTAACTATCTGCTAATATATCATAAATATCATATACAGATATATATCTACATATTACATGGTGGATAAAGTACAGTAAATGCCGTGATTATAGCATAGTCTACCCACACCCTGTATATGTCCGTATTTCCGTACATAATGTCATACTGGTGTAGTAGACTAATATTAGTGTATCTCTTATGCGTCAAACATGTATATCTATCTACATATTACATGGTGAATAAAGTACAGTAAATGCCGTGATTATAGCATAGTCTACCCACACCCTGTATATGTCCGTATTTCGGTACATAATGTCATACTGGTGTAGTAGCCTAATATTAGTGTATCTATTATGCGTCAAACATGTATATCTATCTGCATATTACATAGTGGATAAAGTACAGTAAATGCCGTGATTATAGCATAGTCTACCCACACCCTGTATATGTCCGTATTTCCGTACATAATGTCATACTGGTGTAGTAGCCTAATATTAGTGTATCTGTTATGCGTCAAACATGTATATCTATCTGCATATTACATGGTGGATAAAGTACAGTAAATGCCGTGATAATAGCATAGTCTACCCACACCCTGTATATGTCCGTATTTCCGTACATAATGTCATACTGATGTAGTAGCCGAATATTAGTGTATCTGTTATGCGTCAAACATGTATATCTATCTGCATATTACATGGTGGATAAAGTACAGTAAATGCCGTGATTATAGCATAGTCTACCCACACCCTGTATATGTCCGTATTTCCGTACATAATGTCATACTGGTGTAGTAGCCTAATATTAGTGTATCTGTTATGCGTCAAACATGTATATCTATCTGCATATTACATGGTGGATAAAGTACAGTAAATGCCGTGATTATAGCATAGTCTACCCACACCCTGTATATGTCCGTATTTCCGTACATAATGTCATACTGATGTAGTAGCCTAATATTAGTGTATCTATTATGCGTCAAACATGTATATCTATCTTCATATTACATGGTGAATAAAGTACAGTAAATGCCGTGATTATAGCATAGTCTACCCACACCCTGTATATGTCCGTATTTCCGTACATAATGTCATACTGATGTAGTAGCCTAATATTAGTGTATCTATTATGCGTCAAACATGTATATCTATCTGCATATTACATGGTGGATAAAGTACAGTAAATGCCGTGATTATAGCATAGTCTACCCACACCCTGTATATGTCCGTATTTCCGTACATAATGTCATACTGGTGTAGTAGCCTAATATTAGTGTATCTGTTATGCGTCAAACATGTATATCTATCTGCATATTACATGGTGGATAAAGTACAGTAAATGCCGTGATTATAGCATAGTCTACCCACACCCTGTATATGTCCGTATTTCCGTACATAATGTCATACTGATGTAGTAGCCTAATATTAGTGTATCTATTATGCGTCAAACATGTATATCTATCTGCATATTACATGGTGGATAAAGTACAGTAAATGCCGTGATTATAGCATAGTCTACCCACACCCTGTATATGTCCGTATTTCCGTACATAATGTCATACTGGTGTAGTAGCCTAATATTAGTGTATCTATTATGCGTCAAACATGTATATCTATCTTCATATTACATGGTGAATAAAGTACAGTAAATGCCGTGATTATAGCATAGTCTACCCACACCCTGTATATGTCCGTATTTCCGTACATAATGTCATACTGGTGTAGTAGCCTAATATTAGTGTATCTATTATGCGTCAAACATGTATATCTATCTACATATTACATGGTGGATAAAGTACAGTAAATGCCGTAATTATAGCATAGTCTACCCACACCCTGTATATGTCCGTATTTCCGTACATAATGTCATACTGGTGTAGTAGCCTAATATTAGTGTATCTATTATGCGTCAAACATGTATATCTATCTTCATATTACATAGTGGATAAAGTACAGTAAATGCCGTGATTATAGCATAGTCTACCCACACCCTGTATATGTCCGTATTTCCGTACATAATGTCATACTGGTGTAGTAGCCTAATATTAGTGTATCTATTATGCGTCAAACATGTATATCTATCTACATATTACATGGTGGATAAAGTACAGTAAATGCCGTAATTATAGCATAGTCTACCCACACCCTGTATATGTCCGTATTTCTGTACATAATGTCATACTGGTGTAGTAGCCTAATATTAGTGTATCTATTATGCGTCAAACATGTATATCTATCTACATATTACATGGTGGATAAAGTACAGTAAATGCCGTAATTATAGCATAGTCTACCCACACCCTGTATATGTCCGTATTTCTGTACATAATGTCATACTGGTGTAGTAGCCTAATATTAGTGTATCTGTTATGCGTCAAACATGTATATCTATCTTCATATGACATGGTGAATAAAGTACAGTAAATGCCGTAATTATAGCATAGTCTATCCACACCCTGTATATGTCCGTATTTCTGTACATAATGTCATACTGGTGTAGTAGCCTAATATTAGTGTATCTATTATGCGTCAAACATGTATATCTATCTTCATATGACATGGTGAATAAAGTACAGTAAATGCCGTAATTATAGCATAGTCTATCCACACCCTGTATATGTCCGTATTTCTGTACATAATGTCATACTGGTGTAGTAGCCTAATATTAGTGTATCTGTTATGCGTCAAACATGTATATCTATCTACATATTACATGGTGGATAAAGTACAGTAAATGCCGTGATTATAGCATAGTCTACCCACACCCTGTATATGTCCGTATTTCCGTACATAATGTCATACTGGTGTAGTAGCCTAATATTAGTGTATCTCTTATGCGTCAAACATGTATATCTATCTACATATTACATGATGGATAAAGTACAGTAAATGCCGTGAGTATAGCATAGTCTACCTACACCCTGTATATGTCCGTATTTCCGTACAAAATGTCATACTGGTGTAGTAGCCTAATATTAGTGTATCTCTTATGCGTCAAACATGTATATCTATCTACATATTACATGATGGATAAAGTACAGTAAATGCCGTGAGTATAGCATAGTCTACCTACACCCTGTATATGTCCGTATTTCCGTACAAAATGTCATACTGGTGTAGTAGCCTAATATTAGTGTATCTGTTATGCGTCAAACATGTATATCTATCTTCATATTACATGGTGAATAAAGTACAGTAAATGCCGTAATTATAGCATAGTCTACTCACACCCTGTATATGTCCGTATTTCCGTACATAATGTCATACTGGTGTAGTAGCCTAATATTAGTGTATCTCTTATGCGTCAAACATGTATATCTATCTACATATTACATGATGGATAAAGTACAGTAAATGCTGTGAGTATAGCATAGTCTACCTACACCCTGTATATGTCCGTATTTCCGTACAAAATGTCATACTGGTGTAGTAGCCTAATATTAGTGTATCTGTTATGCGTCAAACATGTATATCTATCTTCATATTACATGGTGAATAAAGTACAGTAAATGCCGTAATTATAGCATAGTCTATCCACACCCTGTATATGTCCGTATTTCCGTACATAATGTCATACTGGTGTAGTAGCCTAATATTAGTGTATCTGTTATGCGTCAAACATGTATATCTATCTACATATTACATGGTGGATAAAGTACAGTAAATGCCGTGAGTATAGCATAGTCTACCCACACCCTGTATATGTCCGTATTTCTGTACATAATGTCATACTGGTGTAGTAGCCTAATAGTCTAGTCGTGGACTCGCGTGGAGTCGGGTGGTAAATCATGCACGCGTGTTTGCCCCTGTCAGTCAGTTCCATGGAACTATAAACGCTGTATAAACCACAGAAAGAACAAAGAAACTAAGAGGATTAAATAAAACTCTGTCTTAGTTTATCCATGGAAGGTACTAACGTTACTACCTTCCATGGTTTATCTTACAGTTCTTTCGATTTTGTTTCCACAACATTAGTCATACTCCATGGTTCATGAAGGCGCGACAATGTCATATGAATCATTATCGGATAATTATCGCCTAATAAAATCTAATGAAATTCTGGCAGAGATGTCTAACTTATCGATAATATCGGAGAAAAACGAACTGTCCCAATAGTTCTCAGACAGACCTGTCTAACTTAGACATTTTTAGACGATAATATCGGAGAAAAACGAACTGTCGCAATAGTTGCCCAGACAGACCTGTCTAACTTAGACATTTTTAGACATTGTTAGACGATATTATCGATAATATCGGAGAAAATCGAACTGTCGCAATAGTTGCCCAGACAGACCTGTCTTACTTAGACATTTTTAGATATTGTTAGACGATATTATCGATAATATCGGAGAAAAACGAACTCTCCCAATAGTTGCCCAGACAGACCTGTCTAACTTAGACATTTTCAGACATTGTTATTGTTGTCCAGACAGACCTGTCTAACTTTTTCTCCGATATTATCGTCTAATAAAGTCTAAGTTAGACAACCATGTGCGGGCAACTATTGGGTAAGATAGTTTTTATCCGATATTATCGATAATATCGAAATTATCGTCCAAGAATGTCTAAGTTAGACACCCATACCCACCGGGAACCTTGTCATATTACATTTTATCGGTAATGTGACATGCGAGACGTATTTGCTAACTTGTTTCCAGCGTTTCGGTGTTTTTGGTGGGAAATGCTTTAAAGCCGGAAGGAAGGAAGACAACTCTACGGCCGTTACGTAAAAACCCAACATACTCGTGTAAGAATTAACTATACTTCATTCCCCATTACGAATAAATAGCCATGGAAATATTTTCCTATGTTCATGGAGACAATAGTAGCATTAACACATTTTACCTATCTATTAAAGTACGTAAATAAACTTTTTATTTATACTCTACGCGGCAAGTCGTGAACTAAATTGCACTATTAAACTTTTTTGTCCTGTTTTCACTGAGACAATAGTAGCATTAACACATTTTACATTTTATCTATCTTTTAAAGTACGTAAATAAACATTGTTATGTACTTCTGTTAAGTCCGCCACTAGCGCAATCCGATCGTTCTTGAGTAAATATATTTCGTTACGCTGACAACTGACAGTTGTCAAGGATTATCTGTTTATACTTAGAAAGATAAAGTATTTGTTGAGGTTTATAATTAATTAATTCTGTAATTTATATTCAAATTAACTGAACGTGGGAAAGGTAAAATTAAGTCATTCCCTTCGAATGTTTTCAACATTCAACGTAATGCTTGGACGCATTTTTTTTTAATTATAATCAGTGGACGAACGTTTCGGCTATACTAATACGGGGAATATAATTTTCAGACTAAAAAAAATCCTGGATGAGTATAATAAAACATTTATTTCTCGGCAAATCGCTGTCCGGGTAAATCACCTTTTTTAGTAGTTTATGAAACTATAAACACATTTTTAGACATTGTTAGACGATATTATCGATAATATCAGAGAAAAACGAACTGTCCCAATAGTTGCAAAGACAGACCTGTCTAACTTAGACATTTTTAGATATTTTTAGACATTGTTAGACGATATTATTAATAATATCGGAGAAAAACGAACTGTCCCAATAGTTCTCAGACAGACCTGTCTAACTTAGACATTTTTAGACGATAATATCGGAGAAAAACGAACTGTCGCAATAGTTGCCCAGACAGACCTGTTTTACTTAGACATTTTTAGACTTTTTTAGACATTGTTAGACGATATTATCGATAATATCGGAGAAAAACGAACTGTCGCAATAGTTGCCCAGACAGACCTGTCTTACTTAGACATTTTTAGACTTTTTTAGACATTGTTAGACGATATTATCGATAATATCGGAGAAAAAAGAACTGTCCCAATAGTTGCCCAGACAGAACTGTCTAACTTAGACATTTTTAGACACTGTTAGACGATATTACCGATAATATCGGAGAAAAACGAACTGTCGCAATAGTTGTCCAGACAGACCTGTCTTACTTAGACATTTTTAGACGTTTTTAGACATTGTTAGACGATATTATCGATAATATCGGAGACAAACGAACTGTCCCAACAGTTGCCCAGACAGACCTGTCTAACTTAGATATTTTTAGACTTTTTTAGACATCGTTAGACGATATTATCGATAATATCGGAGAAAAACGAACTGTCCCAACAGTTGCCCAGACAGACCTGTCTAACTTGCACATTTTTAGACTTTTTTAGACATCGTTAGGCGATATTATCGATAATATCGGAGAAAAACGAACTGTCCCAATAGTTGCCCAGACAGACCTGTCTAACTTAGACATTTTTAGACTTTTTTAGACATTGTTAGACGATATTGTCGATAATATCGGAGAAAACGAACTGTCCCAACAGTTGCCCAGACAGACCTGTATAACTTAGACATTTTTAGACTTTTTTAGACATCGTTGGACGATATTATCGATAATATCGGAGAAAAACGAACTGTCGCAATAGTTGCCCAGACAGACCTGTCTTACTTAGACATTTTTAGACTTTTTTAGACATTGTTAGACGATATTATTGATAATATCGGAGAAAAACGAACTGTCTCAATAGTTGCCCAGACAGACCTGTCTAACTTAGACATTTTTAGACATTGTTAGACGATATTATCGATAATATCGGAGAAAAACGAACTGTCGCAATAGTTGCCCAGACAGACCTGTCTTACTTAGACATTTTTGGACTTTTTTAGACAATAGTTGCCCAGACAGACCTGTCTAACTTAGACATTTTTAGACATTGTTAGACGATATTATCGATAATATCGGAGAAAATCGAACTGTCGCAATAGTTGCCCAGACAGACCTGTCTAACTTAGACATATTTAGACATTGTTAGACGATATTATCGATAATATCGGAAAAAAACGAACTGTCGCAATAGTTGCCCAGACAGACCTGTTTTACTTAGACATTTTTAGACTTTTTTAGACATTGTTAGACGATATTATCGATAATATCGGAGAAAAACGAACTGTCGCAATAGTTGCCCAGACAGACCTGTCTTACTTAGACATTTTTGGACTTTTTTAGACATTGTTAGACGATATTATCGATAATATCGGAGAAAATCGAACTGTCGCAATAGTTGCCCAGACAGACCTGTCTAACTTAGACATATTTAGACATTGTTAGACGATATTATCGATAATATCGGAGAAAAACGAACTGTCGCAATAGTTGCCCAGGCAGACCTGTTTTACTTAGACATTTTTAGACTTTTTTAGACATTGTTAGACGATATTATCGATAATATCGGAGAAAAACGAACTGTCGCAATAGTTGCCCAGACAGACCTCTCTTACTTAGACATTTTTAGACTTTTTTAGACATTGTTAGACGATATTATCGATAATATCGGAGAAAAAAGAACTGTCCCAATAGTTGCCCAGACAGAACTGTCTAACTTAGACATTTTTAGACACTGTTAGACGATATTACCGATAATATCGGAGAAAAACGAACTGTCGCAATAGTTGTCCAGACAGACCTGTCTTACTTAGACATTTTTAGACTTTTTTAGACATTGTTAGACGATATTATCGATAATATCGGAGACAAACGAACTGTCCCAACAGTTGCCCAGACAGACCTGTCTAACTTAGATATTTTTAGACTTTTTTAGACATCGTTAGACGATATTATCGATAATATCGGAGAAAAACGAACTGTCCCAACAGTTGCCCAGACAGACCTGTCTAACTTGGACATTTTTAGACTTTTTTAGACATCGTTAGACGATATTATCGATAATATCGGAGAAAAACGAACTGTCCCAATAGTTGCCCAGACAGACCTGTCTAACTTAGACATTTTTAGACTTTTTTAGACATTGTTAGACGATATTGTCGATAATATCGGAGAAAACGAACTGTCCCAACAGTTGCCCAGACAGACCTGTATAACTTAGACATTTTTAGACATTTTTAGACATTGTTAGACGATATTATCGATAATATCGGAGAAAAACGAACTGTCGCAATAGTTGCCCAGACAGACATGTCTTACTTAGACATTTTTAGACTTTTTTAGACATTGTTAGACGATATTATTGATAATATCGGAGAAAAACGAACTGTCTCAATAGTTGCCCAGACAGACCTGTCTAACTTAGACATTTTTAGACATTGTTAGACGATATTATCGATAATATCGGAGAAAATCGAACTGTCGCAATAGTTGCCCAGACAGACCTGTCTAACTTAGACATTTTTAGACATTGTTAGACGATATTATCGATAATATCGGAGAAAATCGAACTGTCGCAATAGTTGCCCAGACAGACCTGTCTTACTTGGACATTTTTAGACCTTTTTAGACATCGTTAGACGATATTATCGATAATATCGGAGAAAAACGAACTGTCCCAATAGTTGCCCAGACAGACCTGTCTAACTTAGACATTTTTAGATTTTTTTAGACATTGTTAGACGATATTATTGATAATATCGCAGAAAAACAAACTGTCTCAATAGTTGCCCAGACAGACCTGTCTAACTTAGACATTTTTAGACATTGTTAGACGATATTATCGATAATATCGGAGAAAATCGAACTGTCGCAATAGTTGCCCAGACAGATTTGTCTTACTTAGACATTTTTAGACTTTTTTAGACATTGTTAGACGATATTATCGATAATATCGGAGAAAAACGAACTGTCCCAATAGTTGCCCAGACAGACCTGTCTAACTTAGACATTTTTAGACGATAATATCGGATAACGTTAAAAAGTGCAATGTCGCGCCTCCATGAAGAACATGTAGAAACACCATAAAGAAGTGGCGTTTCGGATACGTGCAATTCACGCGCTGATAGGATGTTCTTCTTATCAGTATTTATATAGCAGATACTGGCACAATTTAATACATATGGTAGATCGACTCTCGAAACTAATCATTCGCGATGAATGCAGGAGAAAGATTGTGACCACGCTAAAATGTCCGCGTATTCACACATCAGAAGCCATCCATGACTTTGCAGGTTTATCGGGAAATGCACCATTTACGATTTTTTTATCTAACCTACGGCAGAGGAAGCATAAATACAAGTGTTTCTTTGAGATTTCATGCAAGTATCAAGCGTTTTTGCTTGGTACATTAGTATCTTCCATGCTCTATAGGGACTGTGGTTTGACATTGTAGTTAAACTGCCTGCCAGCACGGTTTTTTAGTAACCGTGCTGCCAGTCACCATTTGAGGTTAATCTTCACGATGTTTGTTCGATCGCGGGCGCTTGTTGATTTAAAAAAAAATAAACATGCACAACCAAACAGGCATTTCATAGAAACACAGAACAAATAAACAAAGTGTATTTATAGTTTTATGTCTTGAAATCCGGATTGAATTCGAATTAAAGTCGCAGTCAAACTGCGCGGGAAGAAAGATTTGGAAAAAATATAAAATAGTCCTTACTGAGTTTTTCTTTAAGTTTTATGAGTGTTCCATTTATTTTCCTCTATAACTGTAACGCGTTTCACTATAAAACAAAGGTGACAAAAAGGGATACATCGATGTCCGTTGCGTGGTGACAGGAGGCTAATTGAAGTTTAATTGCAAGTTTAATTTGACAAAATCGATTGAATGTTATTATATAAGAACGAAATATCGGGATGATCGGAAAACAAATGTTTAAAAAATATAATCGCTATGCTTTCATTATGCATTGCAATCATGTAAAACTGAGTATCAGTTTACCGGACGAGTTAAATGTATGTTAATTATCAAATAATATCATCGGACCCCATCCAAGTGAAGAAAATATCAATACTAAAACATTTAAATTGAAAAAATTGCCAAAGCACATGCGCTGTTAACTAACAATCAATTGGCGTTCACGTACGGTTCTACTACTCTTACAATCATGCGGCGTGACAATTAAACACCTTAATATATCACGGTACAGGCTAAAATGAACGTTTTAGTTTATCTGTGTCCACCAATTTATTATATACGTATTTCTAAATGAGTCTTGCTAGACATACCTCCTGTGATTGGCATTATTTTCGTGAATCGCGATTTACCGAAAGTAATTCTGAAATAAATATTATACAAGTGTGTTAGCTGCAAGCATTCTTTGTCGTGCGAGAAAAAGACTGTGTGACGCGTGTTGAACGGCTGTGATTTAGGCACCCGTGAATCGCGGTTTGGTTTAAAAATCAGTCTTAGTTTGAATGGTTTTGTATTAGGGGGATTTGGACATGAATATTCGTACTCTTTGTACACAACAAATTGAATACAGTTCTTTCAATACGGTTTAGATTCAGAACCAATGTTCTTGCTGTTTTTCTACTGCGACCTACAAGGTGATTACAAACATGCAGGCCGAATTAGCCTGGATACCTGGTTACTGTCCACTCAGTAGTTTGTTTAGAGTAAAGTACAAGAATACTGAATTATGTAATAATAATAAAAACAAGTCAAATTGCGAGGAATTTCATCTCCAGAGACGGCATTCTGGGTTACGGCTCGAGTAAAGACCGTCTGCAAACTACGTTACGCATACCCTGGTGTTGAAATCAGGTTACGTAATCAGTTTACCAGTGCAGGCATATAGTGAACAATGCTCTGCCCAGTCGTGACTGGGTGACCTTGATTCCGAAACCTGGCATTTTTCTCCCTATGATGTTTTTTGCCGGAAACATGGATTAGTATAAACAAGTAACTGTTGCTAAATTTTGAAGTGCTAAAGCATTGCTTCAAATTTTAATCAAAATAAAAATCACGACGTACGACAGGTATCATAACTGCGCGTGCGTAACGCTGTGATTGTATTCTCTCTATATATAGTCTAGATGTGGGAGTCGATTATTCCAAAACAAAAGTGCACAAAACAAAGTATATGTAGAGCGGATAAATACGGTAATAGAGAAATTAATACACAACTACATGAATATTGAAACTCGACAGCACTGTTTCGTAAGGTACAACATGGATGTACTTAGTACATCCATGGGTACAAGTACCTCACTCATCAGGAGCTTTATGTTTAATAATTCACTGCACCAACGAGCATACATTATAAACTTCGCAAACATACATACTAATTAAAAAAATAATTAAAAGGAAAAAAACGTACAGGTTTAAGTGTTACATAATAAGGCTTTTGATCTGTGTCGGCATACGAGTTTATTTCTTTTGTTTAGTGTGGAGTGGTGAGGTCTAAAAATTATGATAACTTTTTCCTTCAAACATAGAATACATCGTTTGCTAGAGCTACTGTACGGGCTACCACGAGCAAGAATTGTCCATGTTATTCTATGCTCAATATTTTTTTCTTTGAGTGACCAAACATGTTTACTTAGTTCTGTCGCATTTCTAGAGGCCTGATTACGAAATGAGGCGGTGTGGTTTCTGTACCTTGTTTTGAATTCATTTCCAGTGAGCCCGACGTTCGTTTCTTTAGTTTGTTTGTCAAATTGCGTAACTTCCGCTTGGTATATCACGCCGGACTGCAAACACTTCCCGTGCAGTGGACATGCCGTTTTTTTCCTGACAATTGCATAGTTTGTTGACTTTCGTTTTATCAGTCGCGAGTTGTCGTTTGTTTTTACTGTTTACGTCTCCTCCAGCCCTTTTACGACCAATTAAATACAACTTTTACTTATTTCTGTTACATCCGAATTAACGTATACCAATTATATAGCTTACAAAATATTTGTAGGCTATATTGTCAAGTAATATGAGAGGATGCACTAGAAACTAGCTTGGATATATACATCCTAGTTAACGTATATAATTTTTCACTACCTTATACTAAAATATGAAGTTAACAGATAGGGGGAATGTTTCATGGCATGGAAAAATAATCCATTTTTAACCTTTCGTCCAAGTTATATGATAAATAGTGTGTACGGTATGTATTAAAATATACAATCATAGTACAATGTACAGATGGAAAGTGAACAAAATTATGTAAATTTGTATTGGTGCTTGGAATTTCCAAACCAGTTTATAAAATTGTGAACAAATATTTTCTTAAATACCACTTAACGTGAAAGGCGTTTTCTCATTAGTGTGTATCATTTATGCATATCTCATCAATCTGATTAAAATCTGATGTAGTGTACGGGCTTTAATTATTTTGGCTATAAACTTATTTTAATTTTATTTTTTATTATATTTGTTATTAATGCCCTTTTATTTTATTATTTAACTTTGATTTTGATTTTTTTTTAATTCCGCCCTACCTACATCTGATCCGACGCCTATGTAAGTCCCGTTAAAATCTCGCGTAAGTAACAGCCAATCACAGCCCCCTTTTATACAGGCTGTCGGTTGCTTACTTTTCAGTGTATACGGGCAATCTTTCTGTACATTATATTTTGCCCACTTAAATAAAGCATTAATAGAAAATTGCTAGTATATTTTTATTTACAAAAGAAATTCCACTGCATTTTACAATTTTTGTCATTACATTGAATATTTCCAGATACATCTTCGCCAGCCAAGGTTCGTTCATCCAGTCATCGCTTCAATTTTACATCACTGAGCATAATTATCGAGAATGGAAGCAAAAAAATAAGTAAATCGTAATGATTAGAACACTGTAAACAGCTATAGTAAACAATGCAAACTGATTTTAAATTATATAACGGTCACCGGCCCACGGCATCGACGCAGAAAATTGGAGCAAACAAATATTTCCTGATCAATTGCGATGTGTTCCAAATAAAAAATGTTTTATTCCAGTCCAAATCAGCTCAATTACTTTAATAAAGAGTTATTGTATAATGTACAAAATGTTGATACAATTTGATGAATATTTACAGCTTCAATACCGTAGACGATTTTGGCCCGATCGTCAACAAAACATCGGTATAATCCGCCATTTTATTTGAGTGTGTTTGCCACCTGACTCTGCCCGGTGACGTCACCGTGTGCGCGAGAGAAGGAGGTCTATGATTCGTTGACTAAAATCGTCGATAGTGGGTCTCGTTGAAATCTCGTTACATAGGCATCGGGTCAGATGTAGGTAGGGCGGAATTAAAAAAAATCACAAAATCAAAATCAAAGTAAAATAATGAAATAAAAGGGCATCAATAACAAAAGTAATAAAAAATAAAATTAAAATAAGTTTATAGCCAAAATAATTAAATCCCGTACACTACATCAAATTTTAATCAGATTGGTATCTCATATACATGTACTTTGTATCATTTTAATTATACATGGTATTTCCAGATTAATGACACATACAACATTAGATTCTCCGATGAAAAGCCAATCATTGCCAAAGCCACTCACCGCGAAGCTACTAATTATACAAATTAAATAATGCCAAAACTAATCAGGCCTGCGTATTATCGCAGATCATCTCCACATCAAGTTTTATTTAACCCATTATTTACTTGCCATATTGAAATGAAAAAAATGACATATAAAAAATTCAGAATCCAGCAAATTTAAAATTAGAATTTCCAGTCTGTGTTTAAAGACTACTTTTCAAGTTCCCCTCCCTTTGTGTGTGTGTGTGTTGGGGGGGGGGGGGGTTGTAGTAGATCCAAACTCAGGCAGTAGTTTTCTACTAAAATGTGTTATTTTTAATTGTCATTTATATTTTAATTTATTCATATCGCTATTTTTTTTACATAATATAACCCGGCATCCAATACGATCCACCATATATGGAGGTTGGATTCTGTAGATATGACCTTGTGGCCATCACAATTACTCCAAATTTATTAAAATCATTAAAATATGACAATTTGACAATAAATACACATATGATTTGCATAAGCACAAGCACTACTAATTTGTTATTTCTTGCATGTTAAAACCAATTATGGCAAATATTGTGCCTGATCAGCTACCCTACCCCGACACCTAACAGTAGGGCAAAGCAGAGTATAAAATTCGACCTGGTTTTTATGTTTAAACTCAATTGTGGGGGGGGGGTGTCTAAATACATATTTTAAACACTAGAGTGCAATTAATTAAATAATTTAATTCAATAACATATCCTGTATTTCTTTGTGTAACTAAGTATTTGTTTGATGTAACAATGACATTTTATACATTGCGTCTTTACCCATTCACAATGAAATCAGGCTTATTGTTTCCCAATAGGAGCAGATGATTTACAGTTAAAATGACTATGCATAGACTCCGAAAGTTGGCATATTATTGTATGATTCACAATGTAATGCAACAGGTAAACTTAATATCAGAAATAAGTGTTGAAGGTCACAGCAGGGGGGGTCATTCTTCTAGCACACATCATGCACACATACAGGTTGAGAATACAAACATTGACATAGTTCTAGTATTAATTTCATTTGTATTTACAAAAAACTAAGCATCTGACAATGCAACTCCCATCTCATAAAGATATAAATACAAACTGAATAAATGTCATCTTTTCATTATGTAAGGTAACTCATTTTTACACACAGTAGCAAGTCTGATTTCATACATGAGTAATAGATTTACAGCAACATGTGTACAACTATTAAAATGAAATTACGTTATCTGAGCACTCATATGTAAATCTTGAGTGGCCTTGGTATCACACACATTATCCTCTCTCTTTTAATTTTATCAAATCCAGCAATAAACTTGCTTTTAATTCTTTGAACCGGAATGAATGAAGCTGGTCCTGACATCTCAAACGAGGTTGGGCACCAAACTTCAACTGGTTTACCGTAGTAGTCTAGAGATGGATGTTTTTGAAACCATCTAACTTTAGCCATCATGCATTGTTCTTGTTTACCATCAATAGTGAGAAACTGTGTGAAGAAGAATTCAATAATACCTGGTTGGTCATTTGCCAGGTTTGTATCAATTTGGCCACCCAAGGTACACCATGACGCTAGAATTAATGAAGAACGACTATATCGCGAATTTTCAGATCCTAATACATCATTAAATAACTTTACAGCTGCAAATTGTTTGACATATCCACTGACATCCTTAACTTCACATTCACTAAATACAATTTTATACATTTCTTTCAGGTTACTAAGCCATGCATCATCAAAATACTCCATATGAAAAGGCCCAATGGGTACAAAGAATTTAACTGACTTCAACACAGTGGCATAAGCACATGCAATATTATCCCTTGCTAGACATGAAAGCTTAAGTAGGTTATCATAATCACACGCGGATTCTGCTACTGAACCAGCTTGCACATTTTGAGGGAAAAACTTGCTGAAATCAACTTCCAAATCAACTGGCCTTGGCAAAATAGACAGAAACTGTTCATTGAGAAATTTACGCATTATTTGTATTTCAATAGACCTCTGGTTACCACAGCCCTCACCGAGGATCCCATTGAAACGTTCAAAGGGAAAAGTCCAAAAAGAATACACTGGGCCATAATCCAATATGCAGTCAGCAAGATGCGCATGATAGTGCATATTCGGTGTAACTAGCTGTGATCCATACAATTGTTCAAACTGGCGACAAAAATTCATCAAATATGAATGACCCTTTCCAACATTCCTAATTGATATTACTGGAGCACACAATAAATTGCAAGCCAGTACAAATAGGCGCCACATTTCAAAATCCTTCCGAGGTAAAACATCTTTCAAACTAAAAACAGAAAACAAGGTTATCCAATGTTTCCACTGATCAGCAGTGAATCCACCAAAACTTGTTGCTATCTTCAATGGCATTCTTCCCATATCTGAAGGAACCTTGGTGTTATCAATCTTGGTCTGGATAATTTCAAGCTGATCTTTGGATATCTTTGGTTTCTCCTTGTTAAGCCACACATTCTTCATGATGTATTTCCCAGTACCTAAAAAAAGATTATGCAGTGGGTCCACAACATGAAAGCGAACACAGTCAAAATATTGCAACTTTAGCAAAGCTGTGTACCTTGAACCATATTTTGTGGACAGCCTATCTCTCTGCGCTTTGGTTGTTGCGTTGGAAACCTGTTCAGCCTGATGCCGGTGTCTTAAATTGTGCCTGTGGTTCACTGGCTCAAATCCTCCAAAATTAATTTTTTCGCCAAATGCCCCAGTTAGAAACTCTTTCTCACATTTGGAGCAACCTTTTCTAGCCATGTGACCAACAAAACCACACAGTTTTCTGGTTGCAGGCACGTCTGACACCACACTTAATAATGCAGCATGGAATGTGTCATTGTATGTTTTTCCAGATTCTGTATAGTCACACGTAAGTCCATCTGTCCAGAGCGTATTGAGCTCTTCGACTAATGGTGTAATGTACGAGTTTACGTTTAATGATGGTTCTCTAGGACCTGGAAGCAAACCAACCAATATTGCATTTTCTTTCTTATAACGTTCTGCTCTTGGTAGATTCAATACCACCATGTATAAGGCTCCAACGCTATAAGGTACATGCTTGAAGGGAGTGAACCAGTCTAGATTTAACTGAAATGCATAATTTTTTGGAGCAGCCAAGAAGGGCTCCCCATTTACATGCTGATATTCTTTCCAAATTCTCCCATCATATACATCAGCAAGAATTCCATCACCAGGTTTCCGTTTTCGCCATTGTTCACACTTCTTGGCAAACCCATCTACTTGCAGTAAGTTGGTAAGACGAGTCTTAACAGATTGGTACCCATACACTTTGAATGGGTAGAGTCTCTTCCTTTTGCCTTGCAATTCCACTTCTTTCAGTAGCAGCTCACCACAGGGTTGTCTCTGTTTCTTTTGTCTGTGCCCCGGAAACTCGATAAATGTACATGTAGCAGATACATTTTGATTACCTACACTTTTGTAACACTTATCAAATTCATATATTGCATGGCATTTACGACACGCAACAAATTTAGTGAACTTATCTTGATTTGATCCAATATGCTTTCTCAATTTATGTAAGCTACCTGGAAGCAGTGTGCTCAAAGCACCCAAACAAGGAAAGACATTTGCTAATAATACAAAAAAAGTTTTCAAAAAACCAAGTAACATGGCCATGCAAACATCTGATAGATTGTGAAAATACCACATGTATGCTAAAAACAAGCAAAACCAATTCAGTAATGTCAACAATTTTGAGCTCTCTGGTTCATCAACATTTGCCAACACAAAAAGTTCACTTCTGCTACCATCTAATTTCTCTACAAAATCTTCCCTCAAATCCTTCTCTGTAACATTGTCCCAAATTTCAGATTGAATGTTATTCTCATAGAGAAATTCATTATCTTCATATGCAGGATCCTTGAAGTATAATAAGTCTTCTTCTTCAAGAGTTTGTAGTATTTCATGATCATCATCAACATGATCACTGGTGGAAATGTCTGTCTGACTTTCAATGTCAACAAAAGATGGCAAACTCTCATAACTTTCATTGTCGTTTGTAAATTCAGTCATCTCACACGGTAATGAGTCACATGGATCTTCACTCGGTGTCCAAACCATAGTTGTATCATTATAAAACTCTTTACGATGACGTTTATATACACGATATGAAACCTCCTCTTCACAATGTGGACAATACTGTCGTTTAGACATTGTAATTCTGGTGGGGAGAAAAAATAAATACCGGTATATGATAAAAGTCTGCAGTGATCTTGTTGCTTATTGATAGTTACGAATAGGTGAATCATGTGTACATATGTGGCAAGTAAAATCAAATCCTCCTACATGAAACTTGACATATTTTTAACAACAAAATAAATTTTAACAATACTATGGCCAAAAAAAATATTTAAATTTGTTGTCAGCATCAAGTTGGAGAATTATTTTTTCCCGTCAAATTAATGCATTCTAATCGCTATCATTTATTACAAGCATTGACAGTGCACAGTCCCTGTTCTGTATTTTAACGCATCAAAAGCAGTGAACTTTTGGATCCATAATATCAGTGATGTTATGCTATATTAGGTTGCTGGTAATCCACTGTAATTGGCAAAGCATGTTTGGTTGAAGCGCTAAAAACATTAATTTGCAACAAAAATTCAGTATGCAGAATCACTTCCTGATAAGTCTGTGAAAATCATCACATTTTTCTCTTCTGATATACCTTTTTTCAACAAGTTTATATGATCATATTTAATCAACCATTCTGCTTCTTTCATAATATGCATATTGTATTGGAATTATATTATAAAGCTGTCTATTCTGATCATTTATAACTGGTGTGAGCAATTTTGTGTTTTTGATACTCAAGTCCCAAATCAAGAATAATTCACTTCTAAAGATTAAGAAGCACATGTTTGAAGAGTTATTACCGACCACTAGTGACTTTACCTCTACATATAATGACTTATTATTGAATTATTGAATTTACGGATGGATGCATACTGTAAATTATTTTGCCAATAATACTGAAATATAGATGTTAGTATAGCAACTGTACACATGGCATTTTCTAATATAAATAAGAATTTTTAATTTTCCATGTCTGTTACAGTTTAGGCACACATTAGCAAATTTTTACTGGTATGTGCTTACATTTGTACTTGTATTATACAATGAAAATGTTCAGGGCCATGGATAATTTGCCTATGAAAGAGGTAGTAATTGGTTTTCTTGTTTTCAGTGACCAACCTTTGTGTAACAAATCACTTTTGTAAATAGTGAGCAAAATATCATTGTAAGAATTTACATTGAGGGACTGTCAACATTGGTGGACTATTACTAGAACAATGTACTTCAGGAACTAGGCAAGATATCTATCTTTTTAAGAATTTCTTACATCTGGACACACCATGTGAATTGCAAACACATGGCATCAAGGTCAATGAAGTGGGATAGAATATTTAACTTGAAATTGTGAGCAAATTCATAACATTTGATGCAATTAACTTCCATGAAGTATAGCTATCCTAGACAAAAAATGAAATTGCATTTGATCACAGGAAAGCTACTGATGACATTGGCTCATCTGATTAAAAATAAAATATTCTAAGTCTAATTTGCATAAAATGGAATTTCAGATTTTGTTAATTTGGGTAGGTGGTGTTACTGGAAACACAGAATTGTTTAAAACTAATAGGACTAAGCAATCCTTGTCAGAAATCCTTGTAATATTCAAAATACTGTAAAATGACTAATTTTCCCTGGGTTTAAATTTCACTGATTTACCATTTCAGACATATTCAGTGGGTTTTAAATTCACGGTTTTATCATTTAGACAATGTGTTCTATGCTAAATTTTACATATTCACTGGGTATTAATTTAGCACATTTTTCAGTCAGCGAAATAAGCCAAATTAAAACCCAGTGAATAATTAACCCCTCTACAGTACATTCAATTTTTTGAATCCAACATGGCTGACTTCCTGTTTAACTTGGCCTTATGATGTCAAGTGAAAAGCCTCTAGACCTAAATAAATCAAATAAGTTTACTTACTTTTATGACAAGCATACTAGTATTCAACAAATTCTATCTTCAGAAATAGCAATAAGCTATTTAAAATATCTGCAAGATATTTATAAACCAAAGACAGATATTAATTACAATGTATACATATACTTGTGTCATATATCCGTTCATTTAAAAAATAAATTTTGAGATTGCATAAATTTGGTATATAAAGTATTAATCCAATACATTGCCCTGCGCAGAATTTTTTAATTTCCATGCCTGTTGCAGTTAGGCACACAATAGCATATCAAATCGACACATTTCTGCCCAACAACTTTCAAGCAGGCCAACATCTTTTTCTAGGCCCTGTAGATTATCAACTCTTTGACATTAGTTGAAAGGCCAAGTCTTTCTCATAATATTTTCATATAGCTGTTTACACTTTTCTGTGTGGTATACTGTAGAATACTTTATTTTCGCTGAAGGGGTGATGTCGTGAAAATAAAATCCAGTGAATATACTTTTTTTCTATATTTCACATTAAACAGTGAAAATAAATTCCATACAAAATGCCCGAAAAGCCTTTTGAGCAAAAAATTACTTCCAGCGAAAATAAAGTATTTCACAGTAAATTAAAAGGTCATTCATTCCTTGGTAGTTAGTGGAATACAGTTGTTGGCAGGCAACCTATTTTATAGAATGTAGGAAAAAAAGTCACAGGGAAAAATATCCCAGGAAAAAAAAGCAAAAAAAAAAAAAGAAAAACATTTTTTATTAAATAATTGTATTGGAGGGACCGAAAACAGAAATGAGAGAAAAACAAAAGATTTTTAAAGTTATCGTGGGGGGGAAATAACATTGCTAAGTATTATTGTCAGAGAAAGCTATTGTTTAAAGTGTAACTGAATTGGGACAATTGACTTTTTTGTGTGCAAAATTTATTTATAAACAACATTATGAAAAAAAATCAAGTGAAAAATGTACATAAATTAAATAAACAATCAATAATAATATTCTGTATAAGGAAACGCCCACGTCCAATTTCTTGGACGACTCAGAACGAGGCTCCAGCTCGAGAGCCTAATTAGCATACAAGGGTGATTTATGACGTCAGTGGGGGGGGGTCATCGTTTCACAATGGCCGCTATACGCATGTAGCGCTCGGAAAGCGACACAAAATCTATGTTATCATTGTCTGACAAGAGTTATGAGATCGAGGAATATGATGACAACGACATATGTCATGATTTGGTTTTAGAGTGCCAGGGGACAAATTGGCCCATACAGGTTTGAACCTGCGAGAAAAGTATGCGATGTGGGTGACAGTGTACCTCCCCAAAATGACTGTGAAGATTCAGGAACAAGCACAGAATTTTTACATCTTGACCAGCTTGGCAACTCGTATCAGTGTTTTGTAAAAATGCAATTTTCAGTTTCTTGATCTTCTGATGAAATTATGTAAAAGACACAGATTGTGTCAAATCGGAGGGTTTCTTGATTTTGATATCAAAACCGCCTTGGCTTAATTATTTGCTGGGAGGCGCTTAGGTACGTGCTCTGCAACTTGCAGCGCATGAACCTAATCATGTTAGGTAATCAAATTCACGAGAAGTTGACAATCCCTAATCGCCAGTTGTGAACTTCATCAGGTTTCCCGTATGAAGTCACACATCATTCTAGCAAGGAAAAATATTGATTACTTTTGTGCAGGTTATATAATAAAATATGAAATGATCAATATTTCATTTTTGTTAGTATATCTTTATTTATTAAAACATGTACACATTATATCTGATTGGGGTGGGTATTGCCAAGCAAGTTTATAACATTATAAACAAATATTTTCGTAAATAACACTGACCGCGAAATACGCCGTTGAGAAGTATTACTGATGAATACTTTATATTGCAATTTCTTTCAATTTGAATTAGTTGTATTGCAATGCATTAGTAATAATAATAATTATTATTGCATCTTTAGAAATACAGTATTTCTATCAGTACAGTAGCAATAAAAGTATACCGGTAATAAATAAGTATAAATAATGTAAATAAGTATAAATAATGTAAATAAATACATTCCTTTATTTCATTGTTGAGACTGAGTTATACAGTTTGTTACGTTCTACAATTTATCTATATTGGAAAACGGTTATGGGGATTATTAATTTCAATAAACAATATTCAACTATCCTTTGCAACACCAATCATAATGGCAATGTTTATTGGTCTTTGAAACTAGAGGCATTATCAGAGCATGGGTCTTATTTTGGAACTCCTGCCAGGATGGAATTCCCAGAATAGTGCCAGTTGTTAAAGAAACATAAAACTTTAATTCTCAACAAGGATGAAAGGACCAGTTACTGAGACAAAGCCCTACTCCCCGCAAAACCCTACAGATAAGAAACCCAATTACCGCGAAGCTACTAGTGTATATTGAATAAAAAAAAAACATCAAGAAAGTCTGTTTTGGGTGGAGAGGTGTTAGACCTTGAGTTTGTTTATGTTTGGTCTTAATGTATCTTGTAATCAAACAAACCAGGGCTTAGTCTAGTCTGAATTTTACCCATCAAGCTTTGCAAAATTTTAGTTTTTCTCGTATAATTCTGGGTAGATGATAAAATATTCAAAAATGTCCCTCTTTAAATATCTATAAATATATCCCTTTGCTTATGGGTATACTAATTTTTGTGTTGGTTTAAAAAGTATGCTGTTATAAGGGTTAAAATTGGCTGGACAACAGGAAGTGCTCTGCCTGCTACCATGGAACTATAAACCCCAGGAAGAACGAACAACGAAACTAAGAGGATTAAAAAAACCTTTGTCTTAGTTTATCTTACAGTGCTTTCGCTTTTGTTTCCACGACATTAGTCATACTCCATGTTAGTTGCCGCCGATACGCCCGTATCAATCGCTTTGCTGGAAACGGAAAACTTGAAAAAAAATTTATATATCTGCGTAGTAAAATATTTCGTTCACTACGCATGCGCAAACAAGTCAGTCTGCAGGGTGACCTTCAGTGTACCGGAAATCATGCAACGGGTCGGAGTTTTAGCGAGTTTTCATAATTTTCAATGTCGTTTTTAGATTACTTCTTGTTTTTTTCAACACTCGAAAAAATAAGGTTGCGAAAGTTTGCGAAACATGGGGTTTGGTATGCTGTTTGTTGTCGAGATATCCTGACTTATTCCGTGTTTCCCTTCGATCGCCAGAAGTGGCAATGTGTTTTTTTTCCCCCGTTGAATGTCGCTCATTTATCAGTGTTTTTGTCTTGGCGCCATTGTTTTTTTATGCTATAAACGAGACAACTCGATCAGGTGATCTCTCGAAGTCGCCCGATTGACTCCGAAAATGACCGATAATCGGAGATAAACGTTCATTTGCGTAAATCGGCTTACTTTTAATGCGACGAAATAAACAGTCAAAATAAATATTCGTCATCGCGGCAACTATCATAGTTCAAAGGAAACGAAGTGGTTGTTCTTCCTGGGGTTTATAGTTCCATGCTGCTACCCAGCTTTAAATGATGATGTTTTATCCGTACTGTCTATCTTTAAAGTGCCTGTGCAATGCCCATCCTCACGTTTCCCATTTTAGATCTGTGCCCCACTGAAATGGGCAGTTATTGATTTTTTTGCTGAAAATGATAACTCGTATCCAAGTAAATTTCGGATATTTCTCGTGTTGTAGTCACGCCCACCTATCCTGAAACGGTCGACTGTTTCCTGATTTCCGACTCTCGCCGAAAGTGTGCCACCAAATGCCAAAATGTGAGAGGAAGTCATACCCCTGAGCCGTAATAACACCGGTCATTCAGTATACTTTTAAACGATATACATTTTTCAGTCAGCGTTGTTGTTTTTTCGTTTTTTTTTTGTCTATTTTTTTTTTTTTTTGAGAGAGAGAGTTTTTAGATGTTGTGTTGTGGGCAGTTGCAGTGAAACGTATAGTCATAGTGTAAGTATTCACATGTTCCTAATCGATCTGAAGGTGCGACATCAGTGGACGAAAGCCACTTAATCTCAGATTCCTTTTTTTGGAAAAACTGTCCTCGTCCATGAAAAAACAACTAGGTTTAAAGAGAAACGCCGACAACATAAACCTGGCGCAACACTTTTGAAAGAAATAGATTCCGGACTATGATCACCGAGGCGGATTTCAGAAGAGAGAGAGACATCCGGTAAGTGTTTCAAATGAGTTGACTTATTTTGCGATCGTGATTATCGTTTTATAGAGACCATTTCGTCCCTGTTAAGTAAAAGGTAGCAATAATTTTGACAGTGACACGAAAACAAAGCGTCGGACAAACAGGAAATTACACAGCCCTTACACACTGCTAATTGTTTTCATTTTCAAAGGCTAAAAGTTTCTGAATTGTTTGATGATTGGTGTTGAATGTCGAATTCACACCTCTGTTCTTTTTTTACCTCCATGCTTGCAGCTTGATCTGCGTAATAATTTATAAAATAAGAATCTGGGCTTGGTCAATGTGTTTTCACCAAATAAAGTTTTAATATGATGTTATAATTATGACAATCACGCCATGGATCACGCTAACTCGAATCCACTCTGAATTTATCTGTATGTGTGTCGATCTCGATTATTTTTGTTATCCAATTAAACGCCGCTTTTAATGCACTTGCCTTCGTCGTGACCCGACGCGTTCACCTATTTCAACAAAATTTCAATTCATTTCCACGCGGCTGTCATTTATTTAGTAACTGTGATTTGTCGTTTTTTTTAATTATTTTATAGTGATCACTATAGTCTATTGTTTAAAATGTCAAAATATGTTCTCTTTTATTTTAATTTTGAAAGTTTTACTCAGACGATCAATGAAATAAAACAGTGTAGTGACGTGCCTAGTAACCTGCTAAATAACGAGATAATTCCGACGTCAAATTCTGTTTTGTCCAGCGACTGTGTACAAATGTGCGCCGCTGGCGATCACGGTGACCAGCTACACCAGAACGGACATATTTCGCATCTAACTTAACCCCATGCAACAAAAATTGATACTATGTGTTTTATTATGGTCCATTTCTCCTCGACGAACAAGTACATAAGTGAAAATTTAGTCAATGACTAGAAAACTGCAGAAGAAATTTGCCTTATTTACACGTATCGGCAATGCAAGCTGCCATGCGACTTCCCCTTCTGACGTCACAAGGGGAATTTCTGTATGCAAATAAGAAGCTAATGAGGAGCCTCGTTTTAAAATACACAAAAATAAAGTTGCTGTAGATTGAGTTTAAAACACATTTTTTCACTTTTAAAAAATAATTCATGCTTAGAAACATAAAAATTAATAATATTTGTGTATCAATGGATAATTTTAGGCGTGAAAATAGCAGCCATTTCACAGGGTTCGTACACCCCAGAGATGATAAAATTCCATGCTATTCCAGGCCCAATATTGATGAAAATCCAGGCTATTCCAGGCCAATTTTGTAGGGAAATATAGTCGATATAAAGCATTTCAGTGGAATACTCATTTAAGTTTAACCCAAAGTCAATACCGACATTCTTTATTATATACACACAGAGTAAATACTACAATATAAACTTTATCAAATTTATTTATGACCAGGAAACATAAATAATGAGCGAAACAAACTGCAAGTTTTGACATTCCCAATTAATATCATAGTAGTGAATGTAACTGGACAGTTATGGTGTGTCAACCATGTTACTATTACATCAGCCAATTTGACAAAAACTCAGTCAGTTTCTATCAGGTGAATTTCTTTGCTATATCACTATCTGGAAACATCCTTCGAAATAACTGTTCAAATCATCACAACTTTTATAACTATAGTGCGAATTAACGCATTTCATTGCCCACAAAAAACTTCTGCTGTAAGACTTGCTGTGTCCATACCACAGTGAGCAGTGAGTGTGTTGCTCGTTACTTCGGGTCTATTAATCTTAAAGGGCGACAGTCGTCGTGCCGCGTCCTGTTCGATATGGGACTCATAGCAACATATACACTCGTGTAAAATACATTATTTATTTACATGAAATTCGAACACCGCGCTTTAACTGTCGCAACGTCAGCTAATTTTCCAGTCGATGTTGAAGGCACAGCTTTCACAAAATCAAGCATACCGTTAAAGTCCTAATATAAACCGCGGTTTATATTACAATGTATCAATTAAAAAATTCGGATCAAAAGCTCAAGTTCGGGGTGCGGTTTCTATTACGTACATATTGCAATCACTAAATGGGCGTGGTCATTTTTTGCCCACAACACATGCACAAAACAAACAATACACTGTACAATCTCTTGAATAGGCGTCGGGGAAGAGTGAAAGGCCTTATTTTGGTTCTAAAATAGGCGTTACGAAATGTTGAAATATTACAGTCAATCAAAAAAACTGTCCACATGATAAAAAAATACTCAGTATATTTAATGTAATATGCATTTATTTTTTTAATTTTCTTGGTAACGAAAAGTATATTCTAACAGAGGTTTCAAATAAAAACAAACACGAATGCACTTCTTAGTAGCAAATGATCACTGAACGGTAGCGCAATCCGGCCATGCTGCGGTTCACAAGTGAATAACTTACTTGTTTTCGAAGTGTGATTATTATTCAGTAGTGATTACAATAACGCACGAAAAATAAATCCGTTGAATTGTTATGAAATGCAAGTAAAATTAAACTTAGTTTCGCCGTAAGTGAATAATTTCAGTCACATGTAAACGGACGATACGATCTCCGCCATGTTTTTGAATGCACACGTGACGTTTGACCGGATAGGTCATGTCGCTAATTAACCAATCAAAATGCTGGATGGTGCCCACGTGTCTAAATTACATAGCTCATTTAAATATGTTAATGACAGTTCAGCGATCTCATGATATTTTCAATGCACATATAATCCCAAAGTATTTCTTTATGTTTCAATAGAAAATTTTTATAAGAAAAAAAAACGTTCAGGAGAAACACATCATAATTTAAAGATTTGGAAATTTTCAAACTCACCTACTAGCGTGCGTGGAAATTGCTTTGATATCGGTGATGATCTTGAATTTTATACCGGATGTTGAACAGACGTCCAAAGACCGAGCGCGTAAAGATTCTTGGGAAAACATCACAACCTCGTACTTATTAATACTGAAACAAAATGCATATAATTTCGTCAAAAGAAATTATAAATTATAATAATGATTATTTAACAATTGTTATATTACGATATAAAATGTTAATCAATGATGTTTAGTCAATAGCAATTTGTGACCAAGATAACATTTGCGTAAGCATCTTACAAACCTCGAACGAGGATGACCTTGTTTTAGTAAACACAGGTCGAAGAGCGGCTCATTCGAATAGCTGCTGAGGTCTGGTGAACATCTTTATTTTAATCGCTGCTGAGGTCTGGTGAACAACATTATGAGCTCTTCAAACAGTCCTGAGTCAAGTCCAGATACAGATCAATTTCGTTCATTTTCCCCTCTCAGTCCTGATCGACCAACACCATTTGGACCAACGCCGTCAACTAGCAACGCCAATGGGTCTACCAGACGTGCGCTATATCCAGTGGACAACAACTGCGATGCGTTTCGTTCCTTGATGAATGCCCATGGTGAAGACGGTCCCGACTCTGAGATCGTCATCAAGAAATCGGACTTGGTGAAAATTATAAGCAACCAAGAGAAAATTCTCAAGCAACAAGGCGAGCTTCGGCAACATGTTGTGGACTCTGGTGGTGACAGCAGACGAAAAAAGAAAAAGCCACCCTTGAAAATTAAGGTATGCCAAATGTGTTTGTCACTTGTATGATATACTTGTGAGCTTGCCAAGAAGTGGGTTCGTTTTAATTATTGCTAATGGCCGTAATTGATTTTTGCTACTTGGATGTATCCAAGAGTTACAGTTGAGTAATTATATGGTGACTAAAGTGATCATATGGTGTTGGGTGTCTTATCTGTAGACTATTTATTTACTCAGTTAGTGACCTTGTCACCTAATTTAATAGCAAACATAAACATAAATTCATTGTTAGGATGTAATGTTGACTGCACAGATGGGCAAGACATTTAATCTTGCAAGCAAGCAGACTTCCTGTTGGCAGCCATGCTTGCTATAACAATAGGGATGAAACATTTTTTACTGCATGTATAATTTTAGCATTTGTAGATGTGGTATTTTAGTAAAGTGTATAATGTGCCATAAAAAATAGAATTCTTTCTCATTCACAGGCAGTTGGTGCATGATTTCTGTATACTATTTTGGTGTATATCAATATAGATGTCACCACTTCACAATGACAATAATTAAAGTTACAACCACCAAGATTACTTTTAATGCCAAAAAATTCAGCTGAACCTGAAGATCTTTAAAATATTCTGCTTAATATTCTATCGAATGAAAAAAAAACGCTAATTTTTCAACTAAATTCAAATTTTCAAAATAGCATTGCTCAAAACAAATAATCACTAATGAGTATAACACAGTATTTTTTTTTACTTTCAATAATCAGTTTTTAAAGTTATGTATTATTTCATAATTTGTTATATTGTGTGTGGTCTGTGATTGACAGCAAATAAATAGGTTTGTGCAGGTGAAAATCCACCATGAAACTAACATTTCCTAAATTACTGGTTTGTTTGATGACATACCACCTTTAAGACCAAACATAAACAATCTAACATCTTTCAACAAAACTTGGAGTCTGCATTTCATGTAATCACAATGTGCATCTGCAAATTATGAAGTCACGCTTAGTTTTGTTACATTTAATATTTCTAAAAATAGTAAGATTTTTGCTGCAACGTTTGAAAACTATGTTTACATATTCAACCAACCGATCTCTAAAGGTTTATTGTAAAGGTTTAAAGGTATATTGTTGTTATAGCAGCATAGCCAGTGTTCTCCACAAAGGATTTAAGCAGGATGTAAAGCCCCGTTTGCTTTGACTGCACCATGTTGTATAGATAGAACAATTAGCATGACAATAACAGTTCCAGGGAGCCCTTTTTGAAATTTTGTTTGTAAACACTGTTGTGGTAGAAATAATGTGATCAGTGTTGAATACATTTTGTGTGCTGTCGCAACTGCTTATTGGCAGTTCTACTGCATATGTGTATATTTAAAAAAACTAAGTGCACAATGCAAAGTAAAAAACTGCACAGTGTACTTAATGTCATTTAAAATTGTTTAAATTTTTTTTTTATGTTATAAGATAGCTGCATTCTCTAAGTCAAGCCTACGTCACAAACTGGTCAAAATCCCCCAAACATTGCAAGCAACCAATCACAGACATCAGCACTGGAAACCAAACTAAGCAATGCTTTTATGACAAACTGTGAATTTGGCAGTAACCTTTCATCAAATTTTGATGGTTTCAATGATTTCATGGGCCAGTCAGGAACTTGACACCAGTTAATCAAACATGATATTAGCATGTAGGTTACTGAGGCATGTCAACAAGAAAGTCGGAGTGTGTTATTTCCACTTTTATTTATTTAAATTTCTAATTACTGCTTGATTTCAGAACATGGTACATAACATCTATTCAAATCTGTTGGAGGATGGGTATTCCTGGGATACCACTAAACAGTAAGTGACATTGTTTGTATTGATATATTCCATTACTAGTCTTTTTTAGCATTCAAAACTAAAATGTTATTGAAATAGCCTAGTTTCCCTAGTATATTTATATTCCATGGTTACAGGTATTCTAAAGATAAAGTACTGTAATATGGCTGTAATTAATTTTTGCTAAAAGGACTTTTTGGGTGTTTTGTATGGAATTTATTTTCACTGATTTTTGACGAGTTGAATGTAAAATAAAAAAAAAAACTTGTATTGGCTGGATTTTATTTTCACTGAATCATTCCTTCAGCAAAAACAGCGAAACTTAATTCAGAGTGAAAATAAAGTATTTTACAGTATTCAGTTTTGCAAGATGCACTATAATTTCAGTAGTATTGCTATTAGTTGCATAATCATAGTGTTTAGCTGATGTGACAAGTTTAGTTTATAGATATCCATTAACAATACAGTGTGATGTAATAGAATTTTTATTCCAAAACCTTGTGACTATTTTAGGTTTGGTAGTGAGTGCAACATGGCAATTACAAATAAAATTAAAGAAGCTGCCAGAAGCCAGTTGCAGGGTAATTGTGAAGACTTTGTTTTAGGTGAGTGTTTTTTTATCAAAATAGTTATAATCAAGATATCACTTGTTTGTAGAGCTTGTTGTTCAGAGTGGCGTCATAAGCTCAGATCATCCATCAACTGAAGGCGAGTGGGTACTATGCACAGAATTCTCCACAAGGGGTTTTAACGGGATGCCACACCCCGTTATCTAAAATTAGCGCCCTGTTTAAATTGTCAGCGCACTGCTATATTTCCTGTGCCCCTTGCTATCAGACAAAGAATTGTTTACAAAACAGACCATCACTCATTGTCTCCCGAAGATGATTCATCGTGCTAAGGGTAACTGGGTCACTATTTTAGGGTGCAACTGTGAAAATTATTCTTTTAAGTATGTATTTTTTAGCTCCGCTGTCGACTTTGTCGAGCGGAGCTTATCATATGAGTGATTGTCCGTCGTCGTCCGTGTCAATGTTTTACTTTTTCGACTTCTTCTTGAAAACTACAAGCCTGAATGCTTTGATACTTGGTGTATATGTACCTTGGGTAGACCTCTCTCAGATTTGTTCATTTCATGATGATATCTTCAATTCTCTAATTTTGGTGAATATTTTTGTCATTTTTAGTAAAAAGTGATATTTTCGACTTCTTGTTGAAAACCGCAAGTGCAATTGCTTTGATATTACATATATAGGTACTACATGTGGACCTCTCTCAGATTTGTTCATTTCATGATGATATCTTCAATTCTCTAATTTTGGTGAATATTTTTGTCATTTTTAGTAAAAAGTGATATTTTCGACTTCTTGTTGAAAACCGCAAGTGCAATTGCTTTGATATTACATATATAGGTACTACATGTGGACCTCTCTCAGATTTGTTCATTTTGTAATGATATCTTTAATTCTCTAATTTTGGTGAATATTTTTGTAATTTTTGGTAAAAAGTGATATTTTCGACCTCTTGTTGAAAACCGCAAGTCCAATTGCTTTGATATTACATATATAGGTACTACATGTGGACCTCTCTCAGATTTGTTCATTTTGTAATGATATCTTTAATTCTCTAATTTCGGTGAATATTTTTGTAATTTTTGGTAAAAAGTGATATTTTCGACTTCTTGTTGAAAACCGCAAGTCCAATTGCTTTGATATTACATATATAGGTACTACATGTGTTCCTCTCTCAGATTTGTTCATTTCATGATGATATCTTTAATTCTCTAATTTTGATGAATATTTTTGTAATTTTTGGTAAAAAGTGATATTTTCGACTTCTTGTTGAAAACCGCAAGTCCGTTTGCTTTGATATATTATACATATAGGTACTACATGTGGACCTCTCTCAGATTTGTTCATTTTCTAATGATATCTTGTTCTTTAATTGCCATGTGCATTGCTAACAGCGGAGCTATCTCAGCCGACAGGCTGCTTGTTTATATATACAAGGCCAGACTTTTTTTTATTCCTTGTTTCTCAAGTTTTTATAAGGCAATTTTTTTGAGGGCAGAACAAAAATAAAATCAACTCTTTTTTTTCCCCATTAGATTTGTGTGATTCTCAAAGAATTGTAAATGAGATCGTTTCTCATCTGTGTGAGACCTCGGTACTAATCATGATACTCCCACGAAAATGCAACTTATATTTTTTTCAGCATATTTGCGCTTACAAGACGCTGAAATAAAATTTTATTTGTATTTAATTTTCGGCTCCTGTTCATTGGGCGAGTTCGCGAAACAAGGGATAATAAAAGTTGGGCCTAATGCTTTTATTTTTTGATACAAACTGTTAACTGTACAAATAAAATCTTCTATTGTGTAGATTTTATTTTGTTTGATCATCTTGCTTTTTGATGTCGATGACGTACATTCATGCAAGTAAGTCATACATCAAGATAATGAAAGGGAAGACAGAAGGATTACCGTTGCAAGTTTAGTTGTGTGTAGGATTTAATAATAGCTCATTCATTTATGGAAACTATTTTGTAAAAATAAATAAATATATATTATGCATATTTAATTGTACTATATATGCACGTTACAAAATATCATGTCAAAGGTCAAATGCCACTCCCACTCAGACTTGTTTAATTTTCAAACCGTGGAGAACCCTGATGCAACAAGCACAGGCTGATAACATTTATTGTGCATAAAGAACCATATCATTTAACAAGTATTGTTTCTTGCAGATGCTTCCCGAACATATTTCTTTACCAAACGGAAAGAAGTGAAAAGAATAAATGCTGGAAAATCCATCGAGTTTAAAAAAAAACAGGCCAGAAGGCAAAGAAAACAGCAGGTACTAATATTTTACATAGTGTGATTTCTATTTCCTTCACCATTGGCAATTTATTTCACGTTTATACCTGCATCACCTATATTTCTGACAATGGTGCTTCCAGGAGGCTTTTGCGTTATATTTCAGGTGATGCATACATGAGCTATCGTTATTTAGTGAACAAGTCACCTGGGACCATTTTGTACAATCATTTGAAATCCATTATTGTTAAAACTTGTCTTAATCTGGAATTCCCATGCAATGTTCATATAAAGTGTAACTGAGTTGCGGCGTCAAACACAGACTTAGGATTTGTCACATTAGAATTGTCTGAGCCATACTCTTACTTTCCTATTACTGGGATTTTCTGTCACTGGGTCATTCAACTTCAAGCAAAATCTAGCAACTGATCAGATTTTTTTTTTCAACAGAAACTCAGCAGAAGAAAATCAGCACTACAAAATAGTTATTCCGTTAATGAGAATGACAAACATTTTTTAACGCTTGTTCTGAAGACAGAGTATATAAGCTCTGAAGACTCTGACTCTGCACCTGAGACACAAGATGATGATGATGATGATGAAATAAATATTCCTGCTGGACGCAGGGCAAAATCACTGTGCGTGAGGCCACTGCCTTGGCGTTCAGAAACTCTAAATCGATGGTTTAAGTTCTTGGATGCCCGGCATGAAAAAAAAATAAGAAAGATGGGAGTCAAGCCGATGCATGTGAGGAAGGAAGGTGCTCTTTCTAAGAGAGACCCACCACTGCACCCTCCAATGCGAGCAATAACAAATCTTTAAATTTAAAGGCTCTTGTAGTAAAATTAAAATTCAAACTTAGTTTGGGCTTGGTCACATTTTTTTGCTTTCACAATTTATTAATGTGATTTTAGTTTTAGTTTTTTTTATTATTAAAATGTACTTTTGTATAAACTTATATTGCTTCTTCAATACTTTTCATTCATGTTTTTTACTGGTGTAGTACCATAAAGGGTGGCATAGCACATTTGTACTGCCTTTGCCACTAGTGAAATATGTGATATATATCACATTTGACCCCTGCGTATAGATTAAATGAATAGTAATGCATTTGTACCACCTTTGCCGCTAGTGATATATGTGACAAATATCACATTATTTGACTCCTGCGTATAGATTCAATGAATAGTAATACATTTGTACTACCTTTGCCACTAGTGGAATATGTGACAAATAACACATTGTTTGACCCCCTGCATATAGATTCAATGAATAGTAATGCATTTGTACCACCTTTGCCGCTAGCGATATACGTGACAAATATCACATTATTTGACTCCTGCGTATAGATTCAATGAATAGTAATACATTTGTACTACCTTTGCCACTAGTGGAATATGTGACAAATAACACATTGTTTGACCCCTGCATATAGATTCAATGAATAGTAATGCATTTGTACCACCTTTGCCACTAGTGAAATATGTGACAAATATCACATTATTTGACCCCTGCGTATAGATTCAATGAATAGTAATGCATTTGTACCACATATGCCACTAGTAAAATATGTGACAAATATCACATTGTTTGACCCCTGCGTATAGATTCAATGAATAGAAATGCATTTGTACTACCTTTGCCACTAGTGGAATATGTGACAAATATCACATTGTTATACCCCTGCGTATAGATTCAATGAATAGTAATACATTTGTACTACCTTTGCCACTAGTGGAATATGTGACAAATAACACATTATTTGACCTCTGTGTATAGATTCAATGAATAGTAATACATTTGTACTACCTTTGCCACTAGTGGAATATGTGACAAATATCACATTGTTTGACCCCTGCATATAGATTCAATGAATAGTAATACATTTGTACCACCTTTGCCACTAGTGAAATATGTGACAAATATCACATTATTTGACCCCTGCGTATAGATTCAATGAATAGTAATGCATTTGTACCACATATGCCACTAGTGGAATATGTGACAAATAACACATTGTTTGACCCCTGCATATAGATTCAATGAATAGAAATGCATTTGTACTACCTTTGCCACTAGTGGAATATGTGACAAATATCACATTGTTATACCCCTGCGTATAGATTCAATGAATAGTAATACATTTGTACTACCTTTCCCACTAGTGGAATATGTGGCAAATATCACATTGTTTGACCCCTGCGTATATATTCAATGAATATAAATGCATTTGTACTACCTTTGCCACTAGTGGAATATGTGACAAATATCACATTGTTATACCCCTGCGTATAGATTCAATGAATAGTAATACATTTGTACTACCTTTGCCACTAGTGGAATATGTGGCAAATATCACATTGTTTGACCCCTGCGTATAGATTCAATGAATAGAAATGCATTTGTACTACCTTTGCCACTAGTGGAATATAAGACGAATATCACGCTATTTACCATCATGTACAAATGTGCTTGTATTCATCATTGATAAATTTGGTGCACATTGTATGATATATCTTGCTTTAACCAAAATGATTATACTGATAAATATGGCAATAACAGATAAGTATTCTCCACAAGTATTATTGAGTGTCCATTGCCTACTAGCACATGCATTTGTCACATATAGGATATGTACCTATAGTACCAAATTTGTCTTACTTTAACCACAGTAGACAAAACTTACACTTTATCTCATACACCATGGCCCGTCAAAGGTAGGGGATATGCACTCATAATACAAGTGGCATAGTTGGGTAAACATGGTCAAACATGTTCCTTTGATGTTCTACATCCAGTACTTTGCCTACCCTGAAATATTCCACTTTTTGCGCAGTGAATCCGACGACAATAAGTATACGTTATTTTTTGTTAGAGACCTTGTATTTTGAAAAACATAAACTCCTAGAAAACATCCATGAAGTAACAGCAGAGATTTTCAAGCTTGTTTATCGGCACAATCAATTTGTTTTCCCATCAATGTATGTTTTAACATGTGTAAGGACATCCAAATGTGTAAAGCTATTGGAAACCAAAAAAATAAAGTAATGGGATAGCTATAATTGGATAAATTCGGTATATGAAAACACCAAAATCAATGATTTTTTTTCAGTGGCTGTGTGACCTTGTGTATGACACATTCATATGCAAATGACTAATCTGTGAAATAAACAGGGGCGGAGACAAACCACTCAAATGTTTGGAAACACTCATTGTGTGTCAGATAGCTACTGATAACACATCCTAACATTGCTTTGTCTTGAGTTTATCTTTGAAACTTATAGGCACACAGATTAAACCTGTGTTGTTGATTTTGGAAAACACTACTGAGGCTGCCTTGCTTCCCTTCAGAAAATCTACATGACATTCTAGGTTACGTTTACTTTATCACATGAAAGTTTATAGTGCATTTCATCAATTAATAAATAAATGTGAAAATCGTAATTTTCAACACAAATAATAGTCTCGCTACCTTAAGTGTGTTTCTTTCTTTGTTGTTTAATTTATAGTTTATCAAATGGCGTAATTCATCTTCTATAATATATTAAAAAGTAGGACACAAAATCTTACTACTGCTTTACAAAGACTAATCAATATCATTTTTAAATGTGGAAATTAAGATGCCTGAATCATGAAAGTCAAGCATAATAATGCCATTAAATTAATCCACTTCAAAACATAACCCGGCAAACTACAGAAGTATACTATCTCAAACTGCCCTGGA